>NC_091119.1:107743762-108043762 GCF_040183065.1 Periplaneta americana | reverse complement strand
TCACTTCCGTTTCGAAGCAGTTTCTAGATGTTTAGACGACTTATCTATATTTTGCACTGTCCTCTTAAGTTAGTTTAGTGATGTATGGTTTTGGACATACAGCTCATGGCTAGTGAAATCGTAGGGCGAGACCGAACAGTTCACCAGGTAAATTCAATGGGAGTTGTACACAGGGACCACAAGGATGGAGGCGTCAAGGCGCGGGGCGTACCTTCAAGCCTGTCAACCTCCTTCTGGAGCTTCTTCACGGACTTCTCAGCGAACTCTGCACGGGCTTCAGCCTGCAAAAATAATACACACTCATGTGGGTTTTCATTCGTGTTAGCAACGCGTTTAGTCGAGCATATCTACTGCATATCGGTGACATACTTCATTCATAGTAGTGAATATTTACGACGCAAATTCCATAAAAACAAAAACACTGAGTATAGCCAATCATAAGAGTTACAAAAAAACTAAAACAAGTCTTCTTCATACCCTTTTGGTGTATGGCTTTTTGTGTTAAATGCAGGTATCTCTCTGTCTTGTTTAACTGGTTCGTTATTTCACAATTAAAACTAGCCACAAAAACTGAGAGTTTACTTAAAGTTTCTGTCAAGGAATTGTAAAAGGCTTCCTTTAACATGAAAGCACCTACGTAACTTTCATAACTGCTGTTAATTTTCATCATGAATGAAGTCAAGATTTCTCATCCAGTGAGAATTATTACAGCGAAACTAAGAAATGTTTCTACCAGTATTACAATAGACAACATTTATAAACCTCTGAAGTGTATCAAAACATACAGTTGGCTTCACACAGAATTCAAGTGATTACTCAAACTTTCAGAAGTTTATTCTTATTGAACTCCATGAAGGCGAGTCGGAATCAGGAGAGTAAAGTTCTTATGCCTACTAGCAAGTAGTAGTAAGATATGCTTGAGTTTCTTTATCCACAAGGAAAAAAGACTAGTGTTCTCCACACCAATTTGGGAATTGATGCTAAGATAAAAATCATTTGCCATCTTCCGGGTTTGAACCGGTACCTTTCTAGTGCTTAACATGACACAGACTAACTGTCAAAGTAGTATATAAATGTGATAGTTTTACTCCAGAAATGCTAAAATAAAATTAAGGGGAAGCAGTGAAGTAACGTGGAACTCACCTCCTTCAACTTGACAGTCAGGGTCTTGATCTGGCGCTTGTACTCCTCTACTCTCTGGTTGGCCTGTAACACAAAGCACGTATACACCTCAATGTCTTTTATGTTGTTGTTTTCTAATGCCAGGCGTTTGATAATAAAGTCATTTGACCTCTTTCACTCCAATATTTTTCAAAGATATTGTCATAGTCAGTCACTGAAGCACAGATTGTGAGGTGTTTCGAATCCATTTCTTGATTTGAGTTGCATAATGGGCAGTTAGGGGACTGATATATTCCAATTCTATGCAGGTGTTTGGCCAAACAGTCATGGCCTGTTGCCAATATAAACAAGACATTAAAATTACCCTTTTCATATCGGTAAACCATGAAGAGATCTGCTTCTAAATTTTAACAAAATATTGAATTTTAACCTATTCAAAAAACTAAATTAGGCTACTAATGCACGTGAAATTTATGGACAAATCATCTCAACATATTGTACAAAAATTCTCAAATCCCGGTATTCGAGAGTAAAACAACATTATTTACAATTGTTTAGTATTGAGAAAATGCATTAATTTCTTATGGCTACTTTACGAACCGGCTTAAATTTTGTGATCGCTGTAATCACGTATATTTTATTAAGCTAATCTTGTACGGAGCTGCTTTACCTATTAATTTTGTAAGTAGCTGGATGACTTTGTCTCAAGATTATGGCCACCCTATAAGTTAACTTCAACACGAAACACATCAGTTACTACGTGAATAGACGCATATGTCTTCATTTTGAATATCTTTTGCCACAGATGTTAATTACTTAGCATTGCCCGGGAAGCTGTGGACGAGAGTAAATTTGCCTAAATAGACACTTTGTGCTCCAATGAATTCCGCCACACGTTGGAATAATATGTATTTATTTCTTTTAAATTTGTTCTTAATTTTCATGACATAAGTGACATAATTTTGTACTGTCAATTTTAATTGGTGCTTTTCCCTGTTATAAACAAATAACACGAAACGGATTGGCAGATCACCTGGTTAAGAAGGGTAGGCTACTGCACTAACCAAACTACAATTCCCACTAACATGCCAGCTGCAAAGACAGTGACGAAAAGAACGATAAGAAAACGCCAAGAACAACGCGCACGAAAACATAGCAAACGCTTAAATCTGGAAAGATGGTGACTGTACTTGGAAACAAGAACAAACTCTGAAGAGAACTATAGCTTTATTCCGTTTTAACACTTGCAACAACTGTCTTGCAGCCCACTTAATAGGATAAATATTTTAGAATCAGAAGGGTGTACGATATGCCAAAAACATAACACCAAACAAAGACAAACACCTGCTATACTGCAGAAAACTTGATCCGACACATAAGACCATGAAGAACATCAGCCATCAATACTGGGATACTAGAAAGCTGATGAAATGGACTCGATTAGCCATAAGCAACAACAACAAAAGCAAGATTCATATTTCTTCTCTGTGAACTGTGAAAATATGCTAAAATATGTAAATAATATTGAGAATTATGAATACTATATACCAAAATTGCATTATAGCAATGAAACCTAGGTTCTAAGAGAACAATTCAACGATCTTTCCGAAATCGGATTGGACATTTTTAGAGAAGTTTCCGGTTACAATTTAAAAGATACGCAATGTATTTTGATATCAGAACTACGGTATTTCAAAAACAAAATTTACTGGAAATATGTGTAGAAAAAATGGAATCATCATATTTACAGTATGAAAGAAAAAGGATAGAAAAACTAGCTTGTAACAATAAATCACACTGAGAGAATCAAAAAGAGATGAGATCAAAATGAAGGTTTAACCGACTTCAGACAGCCTACATGCTTTCAGTTTTTGATAATGATAATTATTACGAACTTACGAGTTTACAGCATGAACACTTGAAGCTATGTTGATAACATAAAATGTATATAATATGCTCGTCTTAATTTGATTATAGTCGACACTCACCTTCTCCTCAGAGACCTCCAGAGATTTCAAGCTGTTACCGACGACTTTCAACTCTTCCTCAAGCTCCATGATCTTCCTGCAAAGCGTAAAAGTACAGTTACAAAGTCGAAGTCAATGAGTCTAAGCTACGACTTGACACTTGGGAATCTTAACTTACGATTCTCCGGTCTTGACTCGGTCCTCAGCCACTTCCAGCTCGTCTTCAACGTTGGCCAGCTTCTGGGTGACCTGTATGCACAGACAAGCAATCACAACTCCTGACCAGAAGAGTGCTGCATTCACTACTCTCAGATCAGCAAAAAAATTGTAGTAAAATAGCAAGAGAAAATAAGTACTGGTATAAGCATTACGGGACAATTAGTATATGAGTTACCGGTGCGTTATCATTATGATACAAGTGTATACTACAATGGTGCCTACAGCTAATGCCCGAATTCTGGGAACAGTGGATAGATAAAATTCTTATAATTGTATGATTTAAAACTTCCAAGATGTGAAAATCTTTACAAAATTAAGCCAGACCTGGAGAATAGTTCTATGTATCCGATGAAATAGATAAGTTCTCGTTGCATTACTTTCTCTAATGATAGAACCGACACTTACGATGTTTCTACATCTATTACACTGTGTAAAACCCCAAAATTGTTGCACTAGTGGTAATTGATTTCTATTTTAAACCTGTTCTCCATATTTGATAGACACAGGCTTACGATGAAGCAAAAAACTAAATTTGTAGAGACTTTCTTACATTTCTTATAACAAAAGAACACTCTTCTTACCCTCAGGCAACGGAAAAAGTTGTTTTGAGAAGTAAATGGATTTAATCGATATTATTGTAACCATTCTAGCCGCATCTACAAGTAGATTTTCCTTTTTAACATAAAGTCATTTTCTTGTTCGAGTTTAAAAATTAAATATCTGTCAGTGTGTAATTCTCTTCAAGTATTATTCAAAACTGTGTTACTACAAAAATGTTATGGTCGTGGATTACATTAACAAAGAGAAGATCTAATTTCAGAGTAGATAATCACCTCGTCAGACTTGCCGTCGGCGTCCTCAGCCAGCAGTCTGGCTTCCTTCAGCTGGTTGGTCAGCTGGTCCATCCTCTCCTCATCCTGAAGGCTGCGGTTCTCGAATACCTTGCACATTCTGCAATCAGAGTTAGTTCGTTAATTAATAAAACTTACAAACTAGAATAACACAAAATCATGCATTACGTTTAGAGTACCAGTATATATAGTCATCGTAAAAAAGATCAGTTTCGAATAAAACGTATCATTATTATCATGTTTTCATTTTTAGTGTTGTGTTATTATTACATCCATTGTGCTAGTCTATTGTTGGCTAGAACATTGACATTAATTGTAATTAAATTAAATAAATTATTATTAATGTGATTATGAATTTCCGTAATTAACAAAGTGTTAATCAGTGCAATTATTATACAGGGTCTTTCATAAGTAACGAGTCTATCGAAAAATTAACTATTTTGGATAATTTTTTGATGATGTTCATCCTCAGGAGAAAGAACCCCTCCCGGTGCCGTACAGTCGATTTGATGTTCGAGCCTTGCTAGATGAAGTGTTTTCAGGCAGGTGGATCGGTCGCACAGCCCTAATCCGTTGATCTCCGCGATCACCTGATTTGACTCCCCTGGACTTCTTTTTTTTTGTGGATTCATCAAGGATCTTGTCTATGCGACTAAGCCAAGCACCATTCCTGAATTAGTGGAACGAATTGAACATATGATACAAATGGTTACGCCTGACATGCTCACCAGAGTCCATGAAGAGTTGATACGTCGCTTACATTTGTGCATTCAACAGAACGGAAGACATTTTGAAAATTGCACACCATAATTCATCAACAATTGAAATTGTTTTTACATTTATGTGTTTTAATAAAGGTTAAAACACTAACCATTATTTCGTTTAATAGCTCTGGCGGCGAGGGGAGGGAGTGATTGTTTCCAAATCGACTGTACGGCACCGGGAAGGGTTCTTTCTCGTGAGGATGAACATCATTTCAAAAAATTATCCAAAATAGTTGATTTTTCGGTAGACTTGTTACTTATGAAAGACTCTGTACATCACAAATTAGAATATTAGACTTGAAAATCTTGTGAGCAATAACCGGGAAATCAATTATTGATACGGCAGAATTCAGAACAGAACGATAATAAGGACGTTCAAGATTAAAATAAAAAACAGCGATATATGGAACATAACTAGAGTTGTTTACTGATGAATCCAACGTTTTAAAACGTACCGGCTGGCCTCGTCGGCGGCTTCGGAGGCCTCGTGCAGCTTGGTGAGGGCAGTGCCGGACCTCTCCTCAGATCGCTCCAGATCCTCCTCAATGAGCTGTACCTTCCTGTTCAGCGCCGCCATCTCGCTCTCAGCCTGCAAACATGTAATGTCCCGTTCTATGTTTAATCAATTTTCCAATATTTCATCCAAATGATTAATTTGTATGTTTCCTTGCATATCATGGGAGTTATTCATTTTATCATCGTTACTGCAGTAACAATCTGTGTGCTCATTGATAACAAGTGTAGTGGCAGCGGATTCTAAGCAGCGAGGAAACTGGGAATTGATCTGCGCTTTTATCACTTGTGTTAGCTTATATTTGTCCCCTTGACACAAGCTGATAGTGATTGCATGAGGATAACACCGCTAAGGTACTCTTAAATGTCTAGTACTGGTGCAGATTTTTCCTTAAGATGATTTTGATGCTAGTGTTAGTGGTGATAGTCGTGATGATGGTGGCAGTTGTGATGATGATAGCAGTGGTAATGTGATGATTGTGGTAGTGGCAGTAATGTTAGCGATGCTAGCTGTATGTAATAGTGGTGCTGATGATGGTAGTAGTAATAACTGTGGTAATAACGGTGGTGATGGTGGATGTAGAGGCGATGATAGTGGTGGTAGTGGTGATAATGTGGTGGTAATGGTGGTTGTAAAGGCAATGATGGATGTGATGACAATTGTAACGGTGGTAATAGTAGTAACGTTAACGTTGGTAACGTTAATGGTATTGATGATGATGGCTGTCGTTGTGGTAATGGTGGTGGTGATGGTGGTGGTGGTGGTGATAGTGGTCATTGTGTTGATAATTGTGGCAGTGGCAGTAATGTTAGTGATACTAGCGGTAATAGTGGTGCTGATGGTGGTAGTAGTGATAACTGTGGTAATAACGGTGTGATTGTGATTGTAAAGGCGATGATAAAGGTAGTAGTGGTGCCGAAGGTGACAGTGGTGATAATTGCGGTGGTAATAGTGGTTGTAAAGGCAATGATGGATGTGATGACAGTTGTAGCGGCGGTAATAGTAGTGGTAGCATTGGTAACGTTAATGGTATTGGTGGTGGTAATTTAGTGACCATGGCGATGATGACAGATGATAAAAAGGACAAGAAGGATCAACTTCAAATTATTTTAGTCTGACCCTTTTCTGCTCTTAGTAGAAATGTAATCAGTAGCCAATTTCCACGATTCGCTTAATTGTTTGACTAGTTAGTCAACATCGTATATATTTATTTGTATGCAAATTCCACACAGCCCTCAGGCGAGCTTCGAATTTGCGAGAGACTGCAGGGAGTTTAAGATTTGCAGAATTAACAACAAATCAGAAAGTGAGTGAGTGAGTGAGTGAGTGAGTGAGTGAGTGAGTGAGTGAGTGAGTGAGTGAGTGAGTGAGTGAGTGAGTGAGTGAGTGAGTGAGTGAGTGAGTGAGTGAGTGAGTGAGTGAGTGCTCTCACGTACGGCCTGCAGAGCCTTTTCCTTGGCCTCGAGGTCCTTGTTGGCCTGCTCCAAGTTCTTCTTGGTTGTCTCCAAGTCTGACTCCAGCTGAGCCCGCCTCTTCTCGAGGTCCCGGACATCCTCAAGGATCTGGAAAACACGACGGAAACACGTTAGCACCAAACTTACAAACATGTTTTCTGACACTACCAACTAGCGACTAAATTCTATAGTATTTAGAGGTAGGCTTACTTCATTCACCAAATGTGCACAATTCGACTTGCCCATCTCATGTGTTTCAGTCGTACGATCTGCTTATTTTTAGGAAATGTTTTATTTGTGACTGAGAAACTTATTAACTTTAAATTAATTAAGAAACTGGGAATATAATTAGTATTGCATATCTGTTATCAGAATACGAACTTATTTAATTCATACTAAAGTTTGAAAGACTGCGTATTTCTGTTAAGGACCAAAATAATCTTCGTTAAAAATTATTGACTTAATGAGAATATATCCAAATGCGTATTGCTGTCTATGTTTCTAGTTAAACCTAAAACATATAAATATTGTCTTCTTTAGACGGAGACTTTACAACTACTATACGTAGGGTTGACAATTCTTAGGTTTTTCTCCTAAGCTTTAGGCTTTTTCCTTATATTTTATGGACTGCGTTTTTCTTTTGCCCGTAAGACTGTTTCTTCCTTTCTGCAATACACACACATCAAAGAATTTTATTTTTGAAGTCCCGGAATATTGCAATTACAGTGACATTACATGGATGATATTGTTCCTTATTAATAGTTCTGTTAAATTTTTTGTGAGTTTTATGCCAACATCCTGCATAATCTTGAAAAATTCTACAATTTTACAGAAAATAATCAATATTGAAAGTTACATAGCATTTCATCGAGTCAAGAATTAGATTATTCTTTATTTGAAAATTAAATTGATTTTTTAAGAATTTGTGAACCTTGATGAACTATGTGAGCAATTTTGTGGGAGTAAGGTTGTTTTATTGAAACATAATCATTATCAAGGAAGCGATGTTGGTAAGTGTCTTTATTTATTTCTAAAGTTTATAAAGGAAGTGTTTCAATCATAAATGAAGTCATAATTAAGATTTCTATTAGAATTCCAACTTATAATGTCTTTATAGAATAAGTTTCATATGAATGAAGAATAAATGAACATTATTGTTATAAACAGGAGTTATCCTGAGCTGATCAAAGCAGAACTACAAGTTGTAGCTACTGAATTTGTCTTTCGTTTGTGAACATTTTTACCAATTTGCAAAAGAGGATGAAAAATTGTTAGGAACAGCTAAATCTCAAGAGAAATACTAGAAGGAGTAAATTAAATGTAGAATATGTAAACAACTCTGTTCTATTCAGTGTAATAATAATAATAATAATAATAATAATAATAATAATAATAATAATAATAATAATATATCTCATGGCAAACCCTCCTTTCTTTCTGACAAAAGCCTGGCAACCTTAAATATACGTGTGTAAGAAAGCAGTTGTGCAAGAAGGGTACACGTGCACAAGGGGGCTGATGAGCATTTAACAAATAGGAGAGCCTTTTTAAAGAAGAAAATCATAACCTTCCTTAAAGTGTAGTGTTTTTTCAATTGATCTTATTGCTGGTGTAATAATCATGATGAAGTTCTGGATCACATTCTTCTATATTGTCCATCCATAAACCACAAAAAAGTGAATTAAAATCTTCAGTACCAGTTGCAGAAGACACATCTCTGCAATATATATTGACTACACCCCAACTCTAGCTACTATCAACAGGCATCTATAATTAACACCGATCAAAATACCCCTCATTTTTCATGAAAAACAAAAATTGAATAGACTACAGTGGACTATAATGGACTTTATGTCGTCAGCAAACAGCTGGATACATTAAGAAGATTGATTGAACCCTTTTCTCCAGTTCACTTTGCGTTAAATGAGAGTCCTCTAAAAATGCTATAGACGGAGCCAGTGAACCAATTTTTCATAAAATTGTATTGAGCCTCTTCTGCACATTAGTGTGAAATTCAACATGAAGCTAATTGTGTGAGTTCAATTGTTTGTTCAACTGATTCCATGCAACATGTCGCAAAATAGCGTGAAAACTGACTGAACATGATGAATGATCACCATTCTTTCAGCTTAATTGTACACATTTTCTTACACTATCAAATAGTCATTCATCTAAATGATGATGAAGCCTCACTACATTTTATTATATTAATGAATGTTATTCATCCTAGCGGTGACTAAACACAGCATGCCCTACTGAATCTTTTTACATTTTCATACGTTCACCCATTCGAATGGTCGCCAAGCAGTACTAGTTATTTCCTTATATAGTCATAGGAGACGGCCTCCAGATATGGAGAGTAGCTGCGAATATATTGAATAAGCAGTAGCGGACAGTCGATGAGGACTGATCCTCCAGCTTGGGGGTTGGGCGAAGGACTAACAACCCATCACAGTAAAAAACAGCTTGTTACGAAACCTCAAAATAAGCCTCGGAATGGGACGGATGACAGAGGTTAAGGGTGTTTGAGAATAAGGTGCTTAGGAAAATATTTGGTGCTAAGAGGGATGAAGTTACAGGAGAATGGAGAAAGTTACACAATGCAGAACTGCACGCATTGTATTCTTTACCAGACATAATTAGAAACATTAAATCCAGATGTTTGAGTTGACAGAGCAATTAGCACTGTGGGCGAATCCAGAAATGCATATAGAGTGTTAGTTGAGAGGCCGGAGGGGAAAAAGACCTTTCGGGAGGCCGAGCCGTAGATGGAAAGATAATATTGAAATGGATTTGAGGGAGGTGGGATATGATGGTAGAGACTGGATTAATCTTGCTTAGGATAGGGACCGATGGCGGGCTTATGTGAGGGCGGCAATGAACCTCCGAGTTCCTTAAAAGGCATAAGTAAGTAAGTAAGACATTTGTTGACTCTACCGAGCAATGAACAAGAATAATTTTACTTTGCAGCATTTGCTTATAATAATCATTCTTCTCTCAACCAAGTGATGTTCAAACACAATGTTGGTTCTCTTAATTTTCTTGTATTACAGAATTGTTCCTGACCTTGTCTGCCTTGAGGTTGGCCTCCTTTGCCTGCCCCTCGCAGGTGTCGGCCTTGTCCATGGCACTGTCCTTCTCCATTTTCATGGCCTGCATCTTCTTCTTGATCGCGTCCATGGTGGCTGCTTGTTGTTTCTCCCCCTCTGTTCAAGAAACTTACAACTGCAACAGAATAGATAATATAATTATAACCTCACATAATTGAGTGCGTGATATTTGTACTGTCTATTAACAGTAATAACAAGTGAAACAGCACTACAGCTCAAATTTGCTACACATACGAGGAGAGTCAGTAGGTTACAAATTGAAGTAGCGACTTAAATGAATGAGACGCCTGAAGCTAACATTACTAGACAGTAGTATTACCATGTGCGCACAGCGAAAAATAAGCAGCAGTTGCAAAATGGCGGCATCTCCGCACAAGTGTTGCACTGGGGACTTCATTCGAACACTGATGCACCTTTTGTTTCGGACTGATATTCAATTTGTAACTCACTAACAAGCCTGCGTATTAATATTCTTTTAATTATGGTGAATTTTAAGGGTATCCAATTAGAAGAGATCTGTATCAGCACCTCGAACCTTGACAGGGGTTCCGTATTCAGATGTAAGGCTATCTGAATATTTTCTTGCTATGATTTAATTAATAAGATTCATCCATACATTTATTCCTTCATACATTTACCCTCGATTACAAAACTGAGTCAAGGTAAATAAATCACTGCTACGTGGTATGTGCAGTCTTTATAGATTCTTGCATTTCTTGGCAATTTTTCGCTATTCTGATCTGTTAGAGGTAAATTATTGTTGTATCATTACTTTGTTTTGAGCTGAAAATGATAAACAGTTCAGATAGAAAAATATTTATATTTATTTATATTTTATTTATTTCATCAATCTTTGTTCACGTCATGGCGGGTTAGATGTGTTCCAGTTCTTAATCCGCCATCACTTTCTATACAAACATTACAAGAACAACTACATATTGAACCTATAAGTATCCTCTGTACGTCCTAATAATAATAATGATAATAATAATAATAATAATAATAATAAACTAATAATAAGTATAGCTCTTGTATTTAAAACTCTTACTTTAGCTTTTTCACTTCTATACTCAATCTCTTAAAAATTATTCTGTTAACTTCATTGACTACTTTTCGTAGTTTCCTATCGTGTCCGACTACTCAACATTTATAATTCCATATTCGTTAGAGCTTTGACTTTCTCTTCCCATCTAATTTTAACTCTAAAAAGAAATTTTCCTAATTTATGCAGACTGCTGGCGTTAAGGGGACCATTCATTTTTATAAGCTACTATAGCGTTTATTTGTAGACATTTTTTTTATCCACCCAACTGTTTCTCAAACGCAATATGCATTGCATCTTCCGCTAGTCCACACAAAGGACATTTATCCTTCTCTACGTTCCCTCTCTTATTCTTGAGCTTCCAGATACCTAATCTCCACCATGCCATTCCTGTTCTCTCTTCCCTCGAATTTAGTCTAATATATTCTTCCTGTTCCCAAAACTATTTAACCTCCCTATAGTATTTCAGTGATCCTAGGAGATAGAAAAATATAATATATTTTTTTATTTAAATCGCAACAACTTAACAAATTTTCAAAATACATTTTTAATTACTACTATAATATATAAAATGAGTATTTGGAAAATTTCTGAGTTTTCTTTCCCATTTTCACGTATATATGCATATCCACGGCCCAGTTAAAAAGAGAGACAACTCAAAATTTAAATTTTTTAGAAACCTGCATTTTAAAGCTTCATGAAGGATCGTTGAAATTACTCCAAATTCTGTTAATGATATTTTATATACAGAGTGTTTCAGAAATACTTTGACAAACCTTGGGGGGGGGGGGATGTTTCTCACACCAAAACAAGAAAAAAAGTTCATATAAACATATGTTCGAAAATTCTTGTTTTTTTTTTAATTATTAATAAAAGAACATAATGAAACATGTTAGATATTGTCAGCTTGGTAGCAAGTGTTGAAACTTTAATCAATTCAGAACTCATAACGAAGAAAGTTTACGTTCAACGCGTTTCGAGGAGCAATCCAACAACTTAACTTAAGTTTGTAACCGATAATAATATTAATTTTGTTAGATAATCTGATGATGTTATCGATACAAGTCGATACCGTGTGGGAGCATTTGAAAGGGTGCGACAGTCCATGATCCGACGAGTGCATGCGTGTGTGGAAGCAAGAGGAGAACATTGTGAACTTCCGTGGTTGAAGAGAAATTCAGTGTCCTTTCAGTGGTATGTTATTAACACTCTAGGCCGGTTTGTCGTACGCGTGTACGAGCTTTCTAGGTTAGTTCTGTAGCTTGTATACATGTGTATCAACGAGTTAGATACTATAGAGAGGACAAATACCTCAGAAAGTTGAAGACAATTGAACATTGGTCCGCCATGTTTCGGTTAGTCAAAACAAAGGGGCGTGGCTCGGATGTTGTAGGAAATGACTGTGATGAAGTTAGTATTATTGTGAATTGAGTTACATATTAAGATCATGTTAATAAGTAAAAAGTAAAATACACACAAAACTTTACGTTTTATAACAGCTGTAGGCCTATGTTTTATTAGTTTCACTAAATATAGCCCAGATATTAAATGACAAGCTATACTCGATGCTACCAAAGCAAAGCACCTAAAGACGGATGAATTTAATCGGCAGAAGAAAAATGAATAATTTTTTGACTTCGTCACAAATTTAATTACCTTACAGCTAATCTAACCTAATATGAAATTATGTAATTCAGTGCTCACCAGGTGATTTCAAGAGAGACGACGTATGTAACTAATAGGAGTAAAATATAGCAAAGGTAGTGGCGAAAATTTAAAAAAATATCCAGTAATTAAGTTATTGAGAAAAATTCATTTGAAATTGGAATTAACACAGAGAACTTTTGAAAACTGCAATTATTAAAACTACAAATAACCTCTTAGCATGCAACATAATAATTAAAGAATGACACTAATAGAAAGTTACTCATGATCATAACTCACCACATTTATTGAAACGATAAGATACTTAAGATTAACATTGTTATCAGAAACAACAGGAGCCACAGCTAGGTACACTTCTTTTCGCGTGATGGAGACATCGTGTAGTCTAATATAATTTGAAACAAATATTGATCTCAACGTGTCTCGCAACTAGGCAGAGGCTTTCGCAGAATAAAACTGTTCTTACATTATTTTGAACAATAATGACAAATTGTGTGTGATGCAAGTGCTAACTTTCCTCTTTGTTAACAAAAAGAGCCCTAGGCATTAATAAAAATAAAATTGGAGTAGGCCCTATAAACACAATAAATACTAAACTCTTGATGGTACAAACTTATTAATACAGATATTTCGCTTATGCTCAGTCCGTCTTATCTTATATTCTCTGCGGCAGTGGTACCTGTATTGAGAGGGTTTAATTATCCAGCAACGAATATTATGATTTACGATACATTTCACTTAAATCCGAGGGAATGAGACATTTTTGGAAATTTTAAAGTCTTAATTATTACTTTTTCATTTATAAATCAGCTTTTTACAAAACCTATAGCGAAATGTTTAAATTAAATATTGATGTATCTGAAAAATATAATACATGTACCAACTCGTTGCAGTGTACCTTTGATAAGCACTCCTTGCGGAGGCTGGCGGTACTATAGACCGCCATGTTTTTTAGGGAACGATCCATAGTACTGTTGGCCTCCGCAGTGAGCGCTTATCAGAGGTCTTCAGCCTCTCTATAGTATCTAACTCGTTGATGTGTATGCATCATGAACGATTACTCAAAACTGGCCACAGTTCGTAATCTATTGGAGATATTTTCATACAGTTTTTTAGTGTTTTGCGAAAGTATGTTTTTACTGTCATATGGTTGTATTATGTTTAACTATTTCGAAAATATAAATAAATAGTGACGTCACGTAAATTAATTCTACTAGGGGATTTAAATACTGCTTCAGCGCTTAGCACCGGGCATTTTAAATACCGGGTTGAGGGTTGAAAGGAAGGATATGTGATATTAATTTAATTGGAGTTCGACAGAGCATGCAAAGAAAAGTACTATGTGCTGATGATGCTATGGACAGAGACATTTTGCGAAAGCAGATTGATTTGGGTCGAAGAAGAACCATTGTGTAGTGGAATATTCCTAATAAAAGTAAAATAATTTTTTCAAAGAGAAATATTAATGAAGAAATTATGCGATGGAAGGGTTAATGTGATAAAATACGGTATTTAGCAGTATTTCATGAAGTTTAAAACGACTAGCTGTTAAATATAGAACACGGAAATGTCAGATAATTCCTTTCCTCTTTATAAAAAATTTGGCTTATATAAAAAATATTCGTGGTAACTAGGAACATGAAAGTGATCGTGAAAAATCATAATACTCAAGAATAGCTCTCTCAACTCCAGATATACTCGTGATTTCCTTAGAAAGTTCGCCTATGGATTTCATGAAATTTATATTCTGAAGAATATAGTCGATTTTTGGCTTAGCTCTGGATTTAGAGAATTGTACTAGCACTCCAAAGCTGTGTTCGACTTCCACTCGCGCTGATTACGTGGTTGGGTTTTTCAGAGTTTATCCAAAACTATAACGCGAATGCAAATCTTCAGACTCATATCGCCGTGTACCATCTATCAACAATTTCGCCGACGATATATGCAACGTCATTAAATGACCGATTAAAAAAATTGAAGTCTTCAGAATGAAGACTAACTGCGCGTGGTCATTTAATTAATGATTCCGAATGTTAATTTTTAAAGACGGATTTGAATTTATTTTGAAATTTAGCGCACAAAATCCATTGGAGTATATATGACATTCTAAGAAGTTCTGATCGCGAACGGATGTCCCAGGGTGTCACAGTTGGCAGCAGTGTAGTTGGTGGCTGTGTGTTTGTGTGTTAAAAATACCAGCACGACCCATATTCGACGCCTTTCCGCGGCTCCAGGTGCGTAAACACCCACAACTCAACGCCTCAGCATTTTCTAGAACTAAAACTAACACATTCCACTGCTCGTCGTGCAAACGATTGTCTCTCTACAAATAATCTCAGCAAAACTTAACATTTTTCTTCAGGTTGTACAACTTCTCCTTCCCTCCCTTGTGCCCTCAATCGAAATGTCGTCCTTTCTGCAGTGAAATAATTGCGCTGTGATTTTATCCCATTGTAATTTATTTTAAACGCTATTATAGCACATCTAACGAATTAATATATCAGTAGACGTCTTCAGTATTTTTCTTACGAAATAATAGGGCCTGTGAGAGATACAGTCGCCATTAACGAGACCCACCAAGGAATTCGGAATCTAAGTTCCACTGCTAGTCTACCGAACTTGATCTCTGGATTTTTATCAATACCTCAATAATGCTTTCTCCATCTTGCTGAGCTTGTTTTCTCAAGTACCAGCGTAACGTAACTCGAAGAGATAAAATTTTCAACAAAAGGAATTGAGAAGACTTAGAAATATGTAATAGAGTGGATGATGTTGAGTATTACCAGGGGCAGGTATTTATGGAGATTAATTTTACCATTTGTGTGTTTTAATATTGGTGTCGGCGGAGATTTTTGAAGATTCATTTGTACTCTTGACGGAGATTAATGGAAATTTTGGAAATACAATTACTTTGGAAAATGAATATTATTTTCCAAATAATTAACATTAAAGGTTCATTGGATTCTAGTAAAGGTGCGGTATGGCCAATAGACAATATTTGTTAGATTGAGACTATATTTAACACCCATTCATTAAAAACGAAAAAGAAAAAAAAAAAACTTGCAAGCCCTCAAATTAACACTTTTCAAATTATTAGTGAAATGTTAAATTCTCCGTCTTTTGAGTTCACTAACGTAATCAGAACACTGGAATACCATGTAATGTGGGCTACTTGGATATATAACAAATTCAAGTGAAAAAAAAAATTAAAAAACTCAGAATATGAAATTCCCTTTTAAACGTCGCAATAGTAATAATTCGTGAATGTGTTCATATTTCGCTATTAATCTCTATTTTGCGATTTGTCACGATTGTTTTATCCGCATATAATTAATCAGAATCACTAAATTCTTAAATATTAGCAAACATCTATTGTATGTCTATTATATCGTGATTTTCGCGATCTCCATAAATACTCGGCCCTGAGTATTACCAAATAAAATGGAAATATCGTTTTAAAAAAAATTGATAAATTGAGGCTTCCCAAGCTAACATTTTACTATAGAGCAAAATTCTGAATCTCGAAACATGCCCTGAAGGCCTAAATCTTGGTAGGCAAAAGAAGACGTGTTCATTAAAGTTCAGTTTTATATATTCTAATATCAAAATTCTGCTCGAAATTCACAGCTATTTAAAACTATAGGCTTCCTATAGATGTAAACATAACAGTTGTAAAGTAAGAACCAATTCAACTTTATTAATTCGTTTCACATTTTTAAACTGCAGAAGTCTTTTTCTTACTCTTCATTCACCTCATGTGTCTGTTCAGATATAAAGCCCCTATAATATGCAGAAGGAGTGTCAGTTGTGGAGATATTAATGAAGTAATGATGGAATATTGGTGATCCTGGATGTATGAATTGCAGGTGGAAAATGAACAAACCCAAGTGCACGACCCCATTATGCTAGCTTCAGAATTTAATTCTGGAGGGGGAAGAAATATTCAGTAAATTTTATCTGCGGCCTTCATTTTCAGGAACAGGGCTATTTTACGTGCTGCAACTTTTTGATGTGGGTCTCTTACATTCATTTGCTTTTCGAAGGATGCCATGCCAGTGATTTTTATCATCCTCGGCCGGGTTCGAACCCGTGAACCTCTGATACTGTAGAAATCTTAGTAAGCACAAGATCACTAAACACCATAAATATGTAGTATTATGGCAGAGAGAACGGGAATAGCGCGAGAAAACTTGCACACAACAATCTTATAACATTAAAAAATCTCCTTGGACCTATCGGAATTTGAATCTGTGTCTTCCACGTATAAAATCGTCGGTAAAAATTAAATTTTATGAATTGGTGAGAGAAAAAGACAGATAGCAGTTTGTTCTGTTTATTTAAAAGTACTATTCAGGACCACGAAGAACCTTGGGATAATCGGGCGTCCCAGATATAAGGCCAATGTATACTATCCCGCTGTTAGAAACTTTGGCTTTGGCATGTCCATGGATATAATTGTAACCCTAATAATAGCCATAGAAAGTTTAGTAAGAGGCTAAGCAATGATTTCATTTGTTATTGTGAAACTGAATTGCTCCATGATGGAAATGTTCCACAGTATTGTCTTAAACATCAATCTTACAGCACACGTGGGTTTTGAGAATGCAGCGTCTGCAGATATGTTCACCTACATCTCCTTCACTTCTCCAAATTTTGCAGTGATAAATCTCATTTCTGGGATGGGAGACATGTCTAAAACCTGCATTACTTCTGTGGTAGGAACATAATAATGTGAAGACCTGACTACACGCCAGATAAGGAATATAGAGGGATGACACCTCAACCCACATTCTATCCTTACTATCCTCTGAAGTACTTTTGAAAAGTTGCATTCCAAGCAACTTTCAAGTCTCTCTCTCTCTTCTATTTAAATACGTACAGAACACTGATAATAATCAATAGAATCACTCCACTGCAAAAACTTCTGTCAACAATTGATTTTGGGACGCAACAAAAACCTACTTGTCCTATATAGTCGTTCACGGCTATTTTAACAGTAATTTGGTAATACTAATACCTGAAAATTTGCGTTGCAGCAGTCTTAATGTGGATGACAAACAACTAGTTAATTTTGCACGTGACTCTCTCAATCTCGTTAAAATTTTATTATTCTTTATGTGTCGTAAATATACAATGTGCCTCTCTATGTTTTACTTATCGTCGATCACCGAAGACGATATTTTGTATGCATCTGGCTTTCTGAAATTGAAACGTGAAAGATACTACAAGACGATGCAGAATTTTTAACTACTGTATGAGCAGATAGTAGTTACCGTAATCTTATACAAAGCAAATTGTTTACCCTAATCTTATACAAAGGAAATTGTTAACTATATTCTAATAAAGTAAATTATAGAGACAAAAAAAGTATGCATCAGGTGAGTCAAATGGAAATTACAAGCTGACAGACTGAAAGTAAGTTATTTGGAGTGGTAGTCTCCAATATTTCAGTTTTTCAAACGACAAGAGCCACTTAATCTTTGTGCCGTGACACAATTTTCATCACCCAAGTATTTTCACTGTATAAAAATCTTCACAGTTAAAACAATAAGCTTAAAATTTATTAACCTGACACCTGAATTCTAGATCCAGTATTAATTAAAAATAACTACAATTCAGTTTAATCCCAGCTTATGAAAAGTTTCAACATCTTTCAACAATGATTAGATGATCCCAGTCGTAAATCAGGTGTAATTCCCAGAATATCCTGCAGATCAGTGACACTATGAGATAGGATTTTGCTGAATACTTTGATATTTCCTGCCATTCTTAAGATTTTCTTTGTATCACTATACTACTTCAGCAGTTCTATCCTATGCAAAATATAGGATTTGTTAAATAAAATATTGTGTGTATGTATGCCTATGTATGTATGTATGTATGTATGTATGTATGTATGTATGTATGTATGTATGTATGTATGCATGCATGTATGCATGTATGTATGTATGTATGTATGTATGTATGTATGTATGTATATATGTACATGTATGTATGGATGTGTATGTGCATGTGCATGAATGCGTGTATGTGCATGTGAATGTAATGTGTCTATGTGCATGTGAATGTAATATGTGTATGTATGTACGTATGCCTGTATGCATGTGTGTATATATGGTATATATGTGTATGTATTTATGTATGTATGTATGTATGTGTGTATGTGCATGTATGTATGTATGACTGCGTATTCTTGTATGTCTGTATGTACGTATGTATGTATTTATTATGTATCTATGTATTTATTTATTATGTATCTATGTATGTATGCAAGTATATGTGTATGTGCATGTATGTTTGTATATACGTGTTATATATGTATGTATGCATGTATGTGTGTATGTGCGTGTATGTATGTAATTATTGTATGTATGTATGTATTATGTATGTATGTATGTATGTATATGTGTATGTGCATGTATGTATGAGTAGGCATAGGCCTATATGTATGTATGTGTATGTGCATGTGTATGAATGTATATATGTGCATGTGCAGGCAATGTATGTATGTGTATGTGCATGTATGCATATATGTATTCATGTATGTATGTATGTATGTACGTATGCCTGTATGCATGTGTGAATATGTGTACGTGTATGTATGGGTATGTGTATGTATGTGTGGATGTATATGTGCATGTATGTATGAGTAGGCATAGGCCTATATGTATGTAACCTATGTGTATGTGCACGTGCATGAATGTATGTATGTATGTGTGTATGTGCATGTATGCATATATGTATTCATGTGTGTATGTATGTACGTATGCCTGTATTCATGTGTGAATATATGTATGTGCATGTGCACATATGTATGTATGTGTGTATGTGCATGTATGTATATATGTATGAATGTATGTATGTGTACTATGTATGTAGTTTATGTATTTATGTATGTATGCGTGTGTATAAGCATGTATGTATGGATGGATAGATAGATGAATGCATGTATGTATGTAGGCCTAGTCTATGTATGCGCGCATGTATGTATGTATGTATGAGTGTATTACTAAACTTGATCGTTTTCATTCGCTCAGGGAAATGACGTAAGTCAATCTTGTGCTTGACCGATTTCACGTGATTTGGATCTGAACCATTCAGACAGTTCGACGGATCTGACGCGTCTGGAAATGGAGCCGCGATTGACTGCGCGGATTGCGCGGAAGAGTGTCGAGTTACAGAGCGGAGCCGCCATCTTGTCCGTGTGAATCAGTTAATATGTCTGCCGGCTGCTCACAAAAACTGACGGCACTATCCAGCGTTTGTTGCTTATTTTTAAATATCTAAAATTATCTCCCAACCCTAGGAAAAATCTCATCCTTCAACTGTTCGCCAGTCGGCGCTGCTCTCACTCACTGCATGCCGGTACCGAGTACAGAGAGAGTTGGAATTTCACCTCGAGATCATCACTCTGTTTCTTCCGACACCGCCGCGAAGACTGTCTCAATGAACCGATGTCAATTAAATAACGTATTAACATAGGACGAAATACCAAAGCGCGTTTATTCCTGTTGAAGTCTTGAGAAAGTCATCCTCACTAGAACGACTCTAAATTTATACAATTCACAATTTAATTATTTTTTTGTTTAATTTCTCCCTTTCGTATTCTAAAACTAACATTGGTCTGCGTGATATAAAGAGGCGACTTGGGCATGTCTACTTATTTTGAGTCCATAGGCATTAAATATGACTAGGAGAAGTAGGGCGAATTTTACGACACGCCGCTAAAATTAATCTTGACAGTTTCAACATCGACTGCAATCTTTTAATAATTTGTTTGTCTTTATAACTTACTATTACATCAAGAAAACGTGTAATGTAGTTACATATTGTATCCATTCCGGCAGCTCAGTGGTAGAGCGTGGTCTTATCATTCGGCGAACTCGTGTTCAATCCTCGGCGCTGACAGGAATGATGCTTGTGACGGACAGTATCGGCTCGAGAGGTTTTTCCGGACTAATTTTCCGTTTCTCTCAACTTCCCAAGTTTCATTGCAACAGCAGTTCACCATTTTTCTTATTTAATTTGATAAAAAAAATGTGAAAAGGTGGGGTAAAAGCTTTGGTTATATCAAATTAAAATAGATTACCGTTTTCTCTATGCAACGTTCACAATAAAATACTGCTGGCAGCCGGGGAAATCCATTTGACTAGAGTTAATCAATGTCAATCTAATGACCGTTAGATAACTTCCTGAGTCATTACTACTGTATCGCCAGGCCTGAAAGTTCACTTGTGGAAAGTTAATTCAAATAATACGGGATGTCATAAGCATCACTTGTGATAGTAGTGCACAGAAACGAGCCGTCTTAAATAGCTTTCTGTGAAATTTATACATATTCATAGGTCTTCTGAAACACTGTGATATGTAGGTACAATCTATACAGATATATTGTTTAATGAGTATAATTAAAATTGGCTATCTCACTTTGACTAGCTCACTAAGTGAGTTAATATAAACTATCCCTGTAATTATTCTTATCCTTACAGGAGACCTTTGTCTTTATGGGATTCTACAGTCTATTCTTAATGTTATAGTGCAAATAGTTTTAAACGATTTTAATTATCTTCAACTTTATTTAAGGCTTTTACTGAATTGGTTATTTCTTTACGAAAGTTTCAAACTACTGACTATATATATCAAAAAACGTAAAATTTGCATTTATAAAGTAATTTTAATAGTAATGCATCGAATTCTTCAAATTTAGTTTTTAAGAAAGATAGTTTTTATTCATCAGATTGCTCAGGATTTGCTAAATGAAAAGTTACTTGTAAGTGCTGGAATCCCTGAAATTTTGGTTGCCAATAATATTAGCATTAATATATGGGATTTTTTTAATTTAGTGCTCAAGATAAATATTAGCAACAAATTTTATGAAAATTTGTGAAACAGACGTTTCCTAATTGTTACATAAGAGTGCTTTGCCTTTATAAGCACAAGTTTGGGAAATCCTTATTTTGGTTACTATTGCCCCCCACCCATTTTCGTGGCATTACCACAGAAAATGCGATGTACACAATCTGTCTCGAGAGAAAACACAAGCGTGTATGTTTTAAAGTCAGAGTGCGAGTGCTGGAACTGTATTTCTTCCGACAGAACAGAAATAAAAACTTATAAATATTTATTAATGTAACTGTTTAGTGTTGCCATGTTGTTGTTTAGTCAACTGTCCGAAGACAGATTTGAACCTCATAAGTAACACCAATAAGGCATCACTCATGAAGCAACTAGGCCAGGAGATAACGGGGTAGGGTGGCCAGTTTCTTTCCCCCTCCAATGCATACAACGCCGATTAGCTACGTATTCCACTAATCAGACTTCAGATGCATACAAACAATTGAAGAGTTCAGAGCCATAGCGGGCCAAGCGCCATTTATTAAAAACGGAGAAAGCAAGAGTTAAAGTTAAGTGAATACTACAGTTTAATGAAGATTTACATATCATTTAGTTTTAATATGCATACTTTATATTACTTGGTTTATGTTTCCATTGAATTATGGTAATAACTTAATTTTAACTCTTGTCTTCTAAGTTTGTAATATATGGCGCTTGGCCCACTACGGTTCTGAACCCTTCAATTGTTCTTCCTCCGATACATATCGTCAAGTGAGATGTACTGCCTGATAATAGATGTATACAATGTATACATATCAACCAGAACCTCAATCAGAGGTAATGTTGCCATGAATATTAAGTAATTAATTTGTGAGAACAATCTTCTGCCTCTATATCACTGATTTAGGCCTGTCAGTTAATGTACAACTACAACTGATGTTCGTTTGTTCGACATCTCTTTTGAAAGAAAATAGCTATTTAAGTGTCATGATATGATTTAAATTCATTTCGAAGGGAACATTTTTTCTTCTTCTTCCCGCTTCTTATTCTTCTTTAAGAATAGGGGCTTTTGTCAAGTTCCTATATCAATTACATGGGGATTCCGATCTAACCTAAGACATTCTATCACAAGTAGCCGGATTCAAATGGTATGGAGCAAGATTATTAGTTCTCAAGAAAATATACAGGAACTATGCACAAAGCAATGAATACGGACACAGTGGAATCTTAAAATGTTGCAGCTCTAGACCAGACGCCAGCAATGCTTGGGGGTCCCCTCTTCAACCCAGAATGTCGTGCAACTTCATTAAAATGATTATGAATGCGCTTTATGGTAACTTAAAATCACTGTAAAAAAAAAGGGATCTTTTACTTGCTCTCAAATGGATCAATAATGAATCAACAACAATAATGTAGTTCACATGAAAACAATAAAAGCAAAAGTAAGTTGGAATCCTGAAAGTTTTCAAATTCCAAATTGTAAAACAGTACTATCTTCAATATTACAAAATTTGCAATAGATAACTCCATTTTTTATAATTCCACTTCGCGTGCTTCCACGGCAACAAAGCCTTGGGTGACATAATCGACGTCAAGTTCTTTTACGAATGTACTTTATAGTATTTGCTGCAAAACTGCCAAGCTGGACAGTCTCAAATATATAGAAGAGTTTCTCAAGTAGTTTTTCACTTTTTTTCATAACACTGAACCACTTCTCAAATATGCATTACAGATTTTCATACACAGGAATATTCTTGCCGTTACAATATTGATAAATTTGAACTAAAAATTCTCACAATTTTGAAACTCGCCCTACGCTGCGGTCTAGGTTGCCCAGTGATCCATCCACAATTGCATATGCGTTCTCTAAGGAAGATAGTATTCGAGAATACAGAAAATTAAAATGGTTGATATGTATTTAAATCAATAAATGGAAACACTTTTTAGACGAGTATCTAATCCAGTGATCCTCATTACACGGTCCGCGGGCCGCATGCGACTCTCAAAGACATTTATTGAAGCTCTTGGATTAATATTACTATTACTACTGTAGAGTATTCTTTTTCTGAGAATTATTTTTTTTTTATTTCTGTAATAATGTGCAACTAGACGAAACTTTAGTTATCCTGCATCATTACTACAGTATCCTACAGGTGTTTAACAATGACACGTATTTGTTTTCTTAAAGAAAGGCAGTCATGTCTCATGTGTTTCTTAAGTCTTGATATAATAATGGATTATAAATGTTTTATCTGAATACATATTACAAAAGCATGAATTAAAATGTTGATAAATATCCGAAACATTCTAAATCAAAAATAGAAAAACTGAAAATGTTAAAAATGTCCGTAATATCTGAACAGAAAGTAATGTATTTCACTGTAATACATGAAAACGAATTGACAACAAATGCATCGTATCACGTAGCAAAAATTAAGCTATTTATTGAAGCACAGAATTTAAGGAGTGCCTTCTAGCTGTATGCGACACTTTATTTGCTAAATTTCCAAAATTCAAAACAGATTACAGGTGAAATAAAACAACAAATCAACCTGTTCGTATTGATATGATTTTGCAGAAGAATAGCAGAGTTCGTCCTTAAATTTGAAGAACACCAAACTTATGTGTTAGTTATTTATTTTTGTTTATTTTAGTAGGTTAGTTACGACGCTTTATCAATATCTGAGGTTATTTTTAGCGTCTGAATGAGATGAAGGTGATAATGCCGGTGAAATGAGCATTTGCTCATATTGAATTGAGGGAAAACCCCGGAAAAAACCTCAACCAGGTAACTTGCCCCGACCTGGATTCGAACCCGGGCCACCTGGTTTCGCGGCCAGACTCGCTAACCGTTACTCCACAGGTGTGGACTGTATTAATTATTTTATATTTAAACAATAATAATAACAGCAGTCGTTCTAAATACAGTAATAAAAATTCACGTATTCTATTAAGTTTCAATACTGTGAAATGCATTGTGGCTTTTGGTAAATTATTTATCATTTTGGCTCTCTGAGGAATTTCTAGTGAGTACCACTGATCTAATCCAAGGGAGGTCCATCGCTATGGAGTAACCTGAAACGAGCGGGCTCGGGTTCAAATCCTGGTTGGAGCAAGTTACCTGGTTGAGGTTTTTTCGAGGTTTTCTCTCAACCAACTGAAACAGAATTGCTGGGTAACTTTCGGCTTTGGACCTCGGACTCATTTTGTCATCATAATTCCCCTCTTTCTTCATCATCTCCGTTTCTTTCTTAGATTTCAGGCTTGCTCCAATGTAGAGACGCCTACGAACCGCGCCGCTTAACTTGGACCCCGTTGATATGTGGTTATTCGTTGCTGGTGGTAGTGCTATGTACCGTAGGCTCTCCATTGGACTCACAGTAACTCTTGGACCAAGACGATAAGTTCGCAATCTCTCACATCACACATGGTAGACTTTACTGTTTCATAGTCGTGTGGTGCTATTGTTGTTCAAATTATCCTGCACTTCAATATATTGTGTCCTTCGCTTTCGCTTAAGTGGATGTTTCCGATTTCAAACCGAACTAATCCGAGTTTGATTCCCAATTCTGTTTGCCACATATTTCAACGGCGATCTTAGGTCACACTAACTATAAATCAGTACCTTTAGCTGTTTTTGAATAGCTAATGTTGATTCAGAATTCTCAAAAAAATTACACTTGAACGACCCGAGAGTTCCAGCCTTTTCAAAGATAAAATCTTTCAAGTTGAATTTTGATCGCAGTACTTTATAACAAATCGTCATTATTTATATCAACATGACATTTTAGCTGGCCAGCTGCATACTATCCCTGATCAGGGATACTACCACAGTCTAGTATAGACAGTCACGAAGCTCAGTACCTAGTAAATATGCATCCATAGATAGTTGCTAACCACCAGGATCGCTGATATCGCCTCATTACAGACAATGCGAAATAGTATCGGCACAGTATATTGTTCCTAGCGCCCTCACAACTCAAGCTTCGTGACTATATATATTAGACTGTGATACTACTGTACAATATAGTTTTGTAGCGCCATCGTATTATGTTTTCTTGAGTTTTCTTTTTAAAAACAAACTGTAAACCGATCCCAAGTGTCAACTATTGAAATGTTCTCATAATTTATTGCACACTATGCGCAGTCTTTAATTAAACCTCATAATTTTAATTGTTTTTTACAATCAGAACTAAAATTTTATGGAAATATTTGAGAGGGACCCAATGTTGTCATCTTAAAAGTAATGCATCTAGACTTTCTGTTAAATGTCATAACTAAGGTAACCACCTACGTAGGTGAAAAATGAGGAAGAAGAGTGTCAAAAAAAGAGGGACATTTCAGTACTTTGAGGGACATAGCAAAGCGTGAAACTGAGTCGTAATTCTACTGTCTTCCTTCTGTTATAAATACAGTAATAATTGTTTTATTAATTATTACACAGATTACAATTCGCAACAACCAACATCTGACATGAGCCATCAATGGAAAGCAGAAGCAGAAGAAGTGGTGGCAGTGATAAAAATTCGCGCCAAGCAATGCTGCCAATAGGCCCTACTACTTTTTCTTCATACCAAATAGTAAATTTTATAACCTACATGGCAGCACGAGCAACATATTATTGATTGTCGAAAATGAAGAAATAAGACACACGAATATTAGGGCTAACGAAAAAGCACATTTGCGGGCCAATAATGTCCTATTTAAAAAGTCTCAAATTGCGACACTGTCTCGAAGTTAATTAAACTATTACGTTACTTAATATCTTCGGAATCTCATATGAATCACATTTCACATAAATAAAAATTCGCGCCCTTTATTCCAATACTTCAGAAGTTTAATTGTCGTTTGTGTAGCACATGAATGTATCTTAGTTTATTATTATTTCTATTGTTATGTATGTTCATTTACTGATACACATACTATTGTAATTACTTAGTTACTGTAATTAGTGACTTCAAAATCTAGGATCACAAGAGAAGTTACAATATTAGGCTATAAAACAAGTCAGATGGACAGTAAAGTTACAAAGACAACAATGCTCGCTGGAACATGGTTAATGAATCTAATCAAATAAGGTATTAAACTAATTTTTTTGTTTTAAAATGACAGAACGAAGAAAATTGGAAGACCAAGACATAATTTTGTGAAGCAAGAATACATTTTATAAGACTAATCTGTGCAGCATGACATGATGATGGTAAATTACCATAATTATAGTATGTTGGTGTGAACTCACTTAACGTTAAAAATAAAAGAATTAAAGCATTATTGCTACATATAGATGTCATGATACCTGTGCGATGAAATGTTCGAACTACAATTGAGATAATTCTGCGTTACGTCAAACACGTCCCTCACCATTGCTATCAGAAAATCCCTGGAAGGTAACATGACAACAAATTGGCAATCTTGCACCCAGCTATCGTGTACTACGTACTACGATAAAGTCGGTGCACACAGTGATCAGAGTTGCCAACTGCACTACACTCTGGCGAATAGGAAAACAGTCAATATTTTCCATTTATGATCAGTGCTTGATCCAGTCTGTTTACAATATTTCATAAATACCAAAATATCATTTTCTGTTATGTCTGTTAAAATTGTAAATTATTTATTTTGTGTGACAAATCTGTCATAACTGGATATTGAAATAAGAAGATATTATTTTGTTTGTAGGCCTTTAGTGGACTCAAACTTCGTAAACCTCGCGGTTAATATTATGTAGATAATTATTACTATTTATGTGGCTTTATTTATGTCAAAAACGCCGAAGACTAGTAAATGAAATACAAAATCTTATGATAATATATAAAAAGACTGCTTATCCTAGCCAAGGACAGTAGTTCTCCATTCCAATGCACTTTATTAGAAAGAAAATTTGTGAATATGTACACCAGACATAATACAATTATTATCAGTATGGAGACCGGCTACTTTATTGATAGAGCAACTGTCTATGGACTGGAAAATTCCCGGTTCAGTGTCGGGTTGTAGTGGTATATTTCTAGTTGTCAAAACTTCCATAATGGCCCCAGGGTTCACTCAGTATTCTATCAAATTGAATACCGCAACCTGATCTTTCCCTGGATGAAAGGTGATAGGAACGTGATGTTCCATACGCCAATTCATTCTAGTGCCGAGATCATGAAAGCGTGGAGCTTCACCTCCACGCCTTTATGGCGTTTAAACGGGATACTTTTACTTTTATATTATTATTATTATTATTATTATTATTATTATTATTATTATTATTATTATTATTATTATTATTATTATTATTACTATTATTACGCCATATTCAAAAGCGTATTTTTTTTATCCTCTGGAATTAATAAGTCAATATTTCTTATTGACAGAAGGTCTGCATCTTGAGTGATATTTTAAATTGATATATTTATCTTACTTGAGTAGTCTTATTTGCATTTAATATAATGATCAGTTTTTCACAATGCGATATTTCTTTTCTTTTTTAATTTTAATTCGATGCTGAGAAATATCAATTAATAGTAATTCATCAACGTAACAATCGAAACTTGTCTACGATTGTCTACAATAATTTAACCTTGTAAATCCGTGTCTAGGGAGATTTTTTTTTTTAAATTCATTGTCAACTCTGTAACATCTCTTAGTGATTTATGGTTGTGCTCACAGATGTCGTTACTTTGTCAACAATGTGACATTGAAACATGTGTTCAGGTTTCTACCCAACATTAGTTCTGATAATAGCCTATATTGAATTTTTATTTTAAGGCTGGTGAATTAATAACCCGGCATACTATAGTCACGACGCTATTCCCGGCGTGACTCCTCCTCTTTGCTTACATCTTAGGAAGTGACGGCTCTATAAAGTCTAGGTAGGTAGTATCGTTCGCCATTTTTGTTCTTTCGTTGCCGAGCTACCATACGAGGAATCTATTTGCCACACCGTTAAACATTATCATGTCGTAGCTCCTATGATAATAAACCAAACGCACTGTAATTCAGCAAATAATTGAGCGGCAAACAACGTCTTCGTGTGCTTTCTGAGAACGCCAACGAAAGAGCCAAAATGACGGGCGATTATATTAAGTATTTATCGAGCCTTAAGAAATGAATAACATCTTCATAAGCGAATCACAAGACGCACACGTTTAAATGTAGCCGACCTGCAATGCGATTGGCTGCCGGAAATTAGAGCGACGGGACTATAGCAATCACATTCGCATTCATACAAATTTCCAGACTCTAGACATCCAGAGAACTTTTCTTTCTTCAAGCAAAATTCCCCGAAAGATCAGTCCGGGAATCGAACCCGAAACCTCCAGATCTGGAAGCCAGCATGCGTGACCACTATACAGAGAGATTTAAATTTTCATTTTACATACATTTTTCTGAAAGCGACAATTGATATCACAATGCACGGCCGAAATTGGCAACTCTACTACGGTTCTCGGGTATATTCTTTCTTCTATTGCGCCCTTAATGGAATATATAATGTAGCACATATCAGGAAATCTTCACTTCATTTGTCAAATTTTCTAATCTAATCAGTTACGTAAACGAACAAGACCTAAAGTAGACCCATACAACATTTTAACAGCTCGACTTTTCTATATAATAGCGGAATTTGAACACTTCGCCAACAAAAATTTGACAAAATTAAACACTAAAGAGATGTTCTACTTTGTTACATCATAAAAGAAATTAAGAAACTTTACAAGATTGATAAATTGCGTCAACTTTAGAAATAAAAAAAGAAATATAAGAAAAATTGGGTACAACATTTTTAAGAATAACAGAACCTCTTATACATTTTCAAAAAGAAGACTAGAAAGACTTAAAAGATCACACGATTTCATTTTTATGGCGACACGGACACCTAGTCTTGAATCGTGAAGGATGATGATTATTATGATAGAAAACAGCTTGCGAATTTTGGGTTTCTGCCATCTTCATTATATAAGGGGAAACTGCAGATATTTCGAGGGAAGAGAGAAATGCAAAATGTGTGTGGGTCGACAACCACGCAAAGTAACTGATATAAACATTCGATTTCCTTAAAATAAGCTTATTTTGTTCTTGAGTGAGAAAGTGTTTGTTATATTGCGTTATGGAGTATCTAAGAGCACTATACCTGCATAAAAGCATAATTAGACACTTCTTTAGCTTACATGCTTTTCATTATTCCCAGCAAATGTAGCATATGCGAGCGATCTCTACTTTTGACATACTTTTCATTCCTTCATCCAGTGGTGATATTCAGGCGGATCGCACCGTTAAATATTTCATATTGGTAATTGTAGTTTCAATATTCATATTTACTGTCAGGTCTATTAAATTTATAGTAATGTAATGCCACAATGGAGAAAATCCACAAACGATTTGGGAAAACACTGAAATTCTACTTGAAGCAAGTAAAGCGATAGGTTTGGAAGTAAATCCCGAAAAGGCTAAGTATGTGATTATGTCTCGTGACCAGTATATTGTACGAAATGGAACTATAAAAATTGGAGACTTATCCTTCGAAGAGGTAAAAAAATTCAAATATCTTGGAGCAACAGTGACAAATATAAATGACACTCGGGAGGAAATTAAACGCAGAATAAATATGGGAAATTCCTGCTATTATTCGGTTGAGAAGCTTTTGTCATCTAGTCTATTGTCAAAAATCTGAAAGTTAGAATTTATAAAACAATTATACTACCGGTTGTCCTGTATGGTTGTGAAACTTGGACTCTCACTTTGAGAGAGGAAGAGAGATTAAGGGTGTTTGAGAATAAGGTTCTTAGGAAAATATTTGGGGCTAAAAGGGATGAAGTTACAGCAGAATGGAAAAAGTTACACAACGTAGAACTGCACACATTGTATTCTTCACCTGACATAATTAGGAACATTAAATACAGACGTTTGAGATGGGCAGGACATGTAGCACGTATGGGCGAATCCAGAAATGCATATAGAGTGTTAGTTGGGAGGCCGGAGGGAATAATAACTTTGGGGAGACCGAGACGTAGATGGGAGGATAATATTAAAATGGATTTGAGGAAGGTGAGATATGATTGTAGAGACTGGATTAATCTTGCTCAGGATAGGGACCGATGGCGGGCTTATGTGAGGGCGGCAATGAACCTCCGGGTTCCTTAAAAGCCATGAGTAAGTAATGTAATGTCACAATACACATATTTATTTATCAGAAACAAAATCCCTTCCAATAACTTTTTATTCACTCTGTTCCTAATACTTGTGAGACAAACGGTTGTTAATGTTTTTGAATATCACCATTGCCTTCATCTACTACTTCATGAGTCAGTCTTTAACGGTATTGTTCTCTTATAGCTTATGATTAGTAGTAAAAAAAATTGCTGACTTTTTTTCTGTCATTAATTAAAAGTGGGAAAAATATTACAACTCATTATGTTTACTTATATATTGACTGATCTTTCCCCACAATGAACCTCATTCCGCATGTTATTCACATCTGATTTCCTACTTAATGACAAGCTTAATTAAATCCCGTTGTTACTGATTTCATCAACGACAAACGGTGCCAGGCATTTCATACACTAGTATTATTTTATTTAGTTCCTTATCGAACAGATAAATTTGACATTCAAACCATCATACGACTATTTTTGATGCAGACTAATTAACTTCCGTTAATTAAGGATTAAATTACCTCATTTGCATATCGCATTGTTTCTTGGCTATTTAATGTCGCTTTATCGACTACTGGGTTATGTAGTGTCGATGAGTTGGTGGATAGCGAGATGGCATTTGGTGAGATGAGACCGAGGATGTCGACATGTGATTACTTGACATTCGCACTACGGTTGGGAAAACCTCGGAGAAGAACCAACTAGGCAATCAGTCGAAACGGATATTGAACCCACGGCCGAGAAATCAGCAGGCAAATGCGCCTGTCGACTGACCTATATCGGTGACTGGCATTATGTTATTGCATTTGAACTTGTTCCAGACTCTGTAAGCAGCCTAAAGACTTCGTTGTCATTCTTCTACTGACAAAATTATTGTAACTAGCTAATGCGAGTTAGTTTCGTGTTAGATGTCAAATCATTAGGTAATATATAAAATTAGATGTGTTTTCTATTTTTATAAACGTCTTATTTTCGTTAGTATTCAGGTAAATCTAGTCCCATGTGTGCACGTATAATACGGAGGGGATATATATATATATATATATAAATCTTTTTTTTTTAATTTCTCCTCTTTTTGAACTTATATCAGTTAATAAAATTATAATTAATTTTCCATTAAATTTGTAAAAACATAAAATATTTAATTATAATTAAATTACATATAATTATCATTATTAGTAATAAGCAATAAATAAATTCTAGCTGTATTATTGACATAAAAATAAATTGTTGAGCCATTACAGCTTAATTTAATGAGTCTATTTTCGGGGCGGAAGAAAGAACTTTCTCTCTTCTGCTTCATTAACCTGAATAATAGGTATAACTGAAATTAGTTTCCTTACTCAGTCACATAATTGCATTTTCCTCTCAATTATACTTCCATCGCCGCTTCACTGCCGAGGCAATTTCCTCAATTTTTGCTCTTTATATTTCACATTATACTTGCTGCATTAGGAATCCTTTTTTATTTACATATTATATACATGCATAATATGTGAAAATAGAGACCACCTATATATATATATATATATATATATATATATATATATAATGTATTTTTCTACCAAAGTAATTTTAGAAATTTTACTTCTTTCTGTCATCTATTTATTTAATACATTGACGTACAAGTGACAGCTATGAGATTGAGATCTTCAACATACATACATAGGTACAAATTTTGGACACTTCTTCAATGATGATTTTATGACTGACAAAATAAATTAATTTCCTTGATTCAGCGGTACACATACAGTACCTGTGAGCACTGTACTTGTGCTCTAAACTTCCGAGTGCCGGCTTACCTGTTGGAATGGCGGGCTGAGTGCTAGATAGCAGCAAAGTCTCCGGCGCTCACGTCTAGAAGCCCCGCTAGCACTGGCGTCGCGGCGCGGCCGGGACCTGCCCTCCTCAGCGGCTCCCCGGGAGGGACCCAAAAATGGCGAGCCGACATCGGGAGGGAGGGGGCATGAATGACACGAGCTCTTATTTTTGGAGGACACTTTAATTCGCGTCCGGAGGGGAAGTGCGTGGCCCCAGCTTCTCGCAGGAGGAGAGTGACTTGACCACCCCTCGCTGGAGGGTGAAACAGCTGAGCGAGAAAAATTCTTCCAGAAGTCATCCAAAACAATTAAAGCTGACGTCTTCGATTGCCCTACACTCAGGGTCGTCCTTACAGTCACAGGACAGCCCGTCTCACTGACTTATTCATGAGGAAGACTTTGGTATTAACATCTTATGTAACAGAGACAAGAGAGCATCAATAATTTTCCGCCTAAAAATTGAATATTTATTTTTCATCTTCAACAAAAAATATAGCCTACTTCTTATATATTTTACTTTTATAAAACTTACCGAATTAAGAAGTAATAGAAGGAATTTTAGCAGCATTTATTCTGCTGTTTTCACTTCCTAATCAAAAAACCATTATTAATCATTTTGGAACTAATACCTTTGTTCTTGTGGCTGTTATTGCCAAATGAGCGGATATTGATCATATTCATTTACTTCTTCATTCTCAGTATGCCCCTGCTAGATCTAGATAAATTTTCTTAATTGAAAAATGTGATCTGGATCTCTATTACAAATTACATTATCATAACAGAATGATAGAAGGAGCATATTATTTTGTTGTCACTCCAATTCTAGGTCTTCCAACCAACACTCTATAGACCTACGTATTTATGAATTCACCCATACGTGCCACACGCCCTGCCCATCTCAAACGTCTGGATTTCAAAAAATGTTCCTACTTATGACAGGTGAAGAATATAATTCGTGCAGTTCTGCGTTGTGTAACTTTCCATTCTCCTGCGACTTCATCCCTCTTAGCCCTAGATATTTTCCGAAGCACCTTATTCTCGAACACCCTTAACCTCTGTTCCTCTCTTAAAGTGAGAGTTCAAGTTTCACAACAATACAAAACAACCGGTAATATAACAGTTTTATAAATTCTAATTTCCAGATTTTTTGAAAGCAGACTGGTGATAAAATCTTTTCAATCGAATAATAGCAAGCATTTCCCATATTTATTCTACGTTTAATTTCCTCTTGAGTGTTGTTTATATTCGTTGTTGTTACTTCAAAGTACTTGAATTTTTCCACCTATTCAAAGGATAAATTTCCAATTTTTATATTTCCATTTTGTACTATGTTCTGGTCACGATACATAATCATAAACTTTATTTTTTTGGGATTTACTTCCAAATCTATCTCATTACTTGCTTCAAGTAAAATTGCCGTGTTTTCCCTAATAGTTTATGGATTTTTCCTAATATATTCACACATAGACAAGCAGCTGATATAACCCGTTCAATTTCAATCCCTCCCTGTTTTCCTGGACCTTCCTAATGGCATACTCTAGAGCAAAGTTAAAAAGTAAAGGTGATAGTGCATCTCCTTGCTTTATCCCGCAGTGAATTGGAAAAGTATCAGACAGAAACTTGTCTATCCGGACTCTGCTGTAAGTTTCACTGAGACATATTTTAATTAATCGAACTAGTTTCTTGGGAATACCAAATTCAATAAGAATATTATATAAAACTTCTCTCTGAACCAAGTCGTGTGCCTTTTTGAAATCCATATATAACTGATGTACTGTATCCCTATATTCCCATTTTTTTCTCCAATATATGAAGCATGCATTTCCATAAACGTTGTAAGTGCCGAAACCGGGAGAATCTATTTTTTCACATATATCAGTTGTAGGTGCCCTGTTTGACAATATTACGAAAGGTTATGAAGAAAGTGCTGCTCCAAGTAATAAAGTTGTGCACTTTCAGGTTGTGCAAGTCACAGCGTTGTATGTACTGCATAAAGCTATTTTTTGTTCCTACTGTAAACTTTACAAATTGGCACTTACAACGTTCTGGAAATGCACGCTTCATATGTGGAATACAAAAAATCTTATTAATAGTCGATCTTTTACGCCTAAAACCACACTAATGATCTCCAGTAATTTCGTCTACATAAGAAGTTAATCTTCTCAAAAGAATAAGTCACATTACTTGCTTCAAGTAAAATTTCCGTGTTTTTCCTCATAGTTTGTGAATTTTCTCCAAACATATTCACGTCATCCGCATAAACAATCAGCTGATGTAATCCGTTACATCTCAAATCTTCTCTGTTTTCCTGTACTTTCGTAATGACATATTATTATTATTATTATTATTATTATTATTATTATTATTATTATTATTATTATTATTATTATTGCAGAATTCGAAACAAGCACGCTTAACCACCGCTTTGCGAGGTCGCTGGCCTTGGAGGAAGTGCGAGTCCCGTCGCATCTTTGAGCACCCGATATCGATGTTACGGAGCAACGTTGGCGCTGTTCTGGCAAGAAACCTGAGTTAAATATAGCTGTTCAACTCATAACTTCAATGAAGTGTCACCATCAGATCCCGCATGCGCTGCTGGAATACTTCAGCTGGAGACCGAGAAGCTTGCCGGTCCACCACTCCCCATTTAGCACAAGTTCATCTTGGTTTACTCTAACTAGAGTTCAGTAGGAGCATCGGACACCTCATCGCTGTGCTTTATAATCCCATACTTTTATTCCGTTCAGTAAACAGAAGGTTGAAGACCTAACGTCGATGAGTCAGCAGTGTAAATCAAACCGAGTTTTGTACGATGAGAAACATACAAATTGAGAACGTTTCCATGAACCGCATTTTCGAAAAGAAAATAATAACAACATGGCGGCACGCTAAACTTGCACATCTTCTGCCAAGATTTCACTTGGCATGGTAACTCTGTAGCATTACTGTTGCAACAGAGCAAGCGGAAAGTTACGTACTGGAATATCCTGAGTGTGGGCGTAACTTCATTCCGTCCATGAATTCAGGTTCTTTTCTCTAATTTAACTAAAATGATCGTCGTGATGTACAAGATCGAAGGATAATATTTTTCTTAGATTTCTACCTTTTCTTTAACTTTAAAAATATCGAGAAATGCATATCTTTACGTGTGGATGCGGAAGTACCGGTCTGCTGTCTTAACAGACGCATCTGCATGAACGGCAGTCCTTGTATTCCCCTTGTTCTCTTTGTCTACCTCTTTTTATCCTTGTATTCCCCTTGTTTTCCTTGTACGCCCCTTTTTCTGCTAATGTTTCCCTAGTTCTCCTTGTAGACTATATGAAGGGTTGAGAGCCATAGTGGGCCAAGCGCCATCTATTAAAAACGAAGAAAGCAAGGTTTAAAGCTAAGTGAATACCATAATTTAATGAAGATTGATACGTCACATAGTTTGAATATGCATACTTTATATCACTTGCTATATCTTTCATTAAATTATAATAATAACTTAATTTTAACCCTTGTTTCCTTCGCTTTTTATTTATGGCGCTTGGCCCACTATGGCTCTGAACCCTTCATATTTCTCTTGTTTTTATTTCATTTCCCTTAATCTCCTTAACTTCTCCTTGTTATCTTTATCTTTTCATGGTTCTCTCTGTCGTCCCCTTTTTCTTATTGTTTTTCCTTATTCTCCTCGTCTTCTTATTCTCCTTGTCTTCCGCTTGTTCTCTTTGTCTTCCCTTTCTTCTCCTTGCATTATCTGTAGCTTCCCCTTGTCTTCTCGTTCTCCTTGTATTCCATTTGCAGCGGCGAGAGGGGAATGCAATTTTATGTGACGGACAATTCCAAAGTACTCCCCCTTCATACGTAGTGAACAGAAAGACATAATTCTATGTAATCCAACACTCTTATTTTCACTTAACTTTTCCCTCATTTCATATAATTTCGTCTTATTACAAATAAAGTGCACAGAGAAGCATAAGAGTTTATTCATATTAGATTTATATGTTTCTCCGTAAAATGCTCACGACTAAGGGCCATTGCCGATGAAGAGGAAGCATGGTGTCGCAAGATCCATCAGAAACGCCTTGTTGGCGAGACCCGCTGATATGGTGAGGTGGCATGTAAGATCCGATAACCGTTAAGGAATTCTCTGAGCCTGTCTCCTTGATATCTCTGAGATAAAAATTGTTCTACAGTTCCTTCATCACACATCTTCCTCCATGAAGGTTGTATAAGCAGTAAGTCGCAGTACAGAGTTTCCGTCCACTTCTCCGCAGAAGATACTGTTAGTCTTGAAGAAAATTACCAAGATGCCTGGCCATTATTCGAGCAGCTAACGATTTTGTAATGAATGATCGAGTTTCGACAACCGACAAATTTTGTGTGAGAAAGCGGCCTAAAGCCAGGTTTTTTAAAATACTTCGATAATAAATAATTCTTTCTGAATTCATTTTTTTAACTTGAATGAATTCAACTAATAATGTTAATAACAATTCTTTACTTGTGTTCAGTTTAAATCCTAGCCACATATGAAGCGCCTTTAGAGAGGCCAAGACGCAGATGGGAGGATAATATTAAAATGGATTTGAGAGAGGTGGGATATGATGGTAGGGACTGGATTAATCTTGCTCAGGATTGGGACCGATGACACTAATTTTAATATATTCAGTTTTGTGTGTCGTTCCCTAAAGCAATTATACTGTTACATCTTGTTTTTCTTCTTCCAGACAATCAGTATTACTTTTTACCATGTTCATTATACACTGTGTTCACTCAAAAAGTATACAGAAGTAACAGCTTATATCGTAACTTGGATAAGGTTCATTAAATAAATTTCTTCTGCATTGTATAAAGTAACTGAAAAAGTTTTTATTTCCACTAGTAGATTTCAGCATGAGCACCATTTATAGCTCAACAGGTACCAAAACGATACTCAACCTCTCGCCAGGTGTTCACCAACATATCAGGTGTTATAAGTTCAACTGCTTGAATGATACGCTGTCTCAAATCAATCAAATTACGAACTTTTCTGTTGTACACAAAATTTTTAATAAATCCCCACGCAAAAAATCGAAAGGAGTTAAATCCGGGGATCTAGGCGGCCAGGAAGTTGACCCGCCCCTACCAATCCAATTTCTTGGGAAGGTTACATCCAAAAACATTTTAACATTTTGATGGAAGTGTGGTGGAGCACCATCCTCCTGAAATATTAAACCTGGAGGAAATTGCGGAATAGCAAAGTTCTCCATCATATCAAGGTACGTGACTCCCGTCACTGTAGGTTCCATAAAAAAGAATGGGCCAATTACTCCTTTTTTGTGCATTCCCAACTAGACATTGACTTTTGGCGAGACCCTTTCATGTTCAATCACTCTGTAAGGATTCTGAGAGTCCCATATGCGGCAATTATTACGATTAACCTTCCCGCAAACGTAAAAAATTGCTTCATCACTGAATAACAACAAATCGACATACCTGAGATTTTCATCGATACGCCGAATCATCTCATCACAGAAATTAGCTCTCTTGCAACAATAAGCTTGAAACGAAACATTTCAAACAACAATGGCCATGGAAAAGATATGAAACGAAATCTTGGAGAGTTTTTCTATTGATTGAGCTTTATCTTAAGGAATTATAATATACTGTTGTGAAATTATAAGCTATTATTTCTGTACGCTCTTAGTGTGGACACGGTGTACTTATGCCCACTAAATATATAAGATGTCTGATTTAAGCCGTTCATTTTTGTTTAGGCAGCCCAAATATCACTCCAGACATGTGGGCGGTATTTAATGATTTCGCAGGCGGAATCAGAAGTGTGTATAACGTCCACTGACATCGTCACGTGAATGTTACGAATTTTAGTTTTCGTCTGATAATTTTATGTTAAATATGTGCAATCAATCTGTTATGCTAATTATTTATTTTCTTTCGATTTTCCAACGTTCCTTATAGTCCCGCTTTTCATTGGATAGTGTTTTATTGAATCATTTACTCTCCTCATACCGGTACTATTTCTTAATACGTAAGTTACTGCCAATCCCTCAAATTAATTTGTTTTGTTTCATTCGGAGTAGATAACGGACATAATAAGAGGGTACCTGTAAATAATAGACAGCGTAAATTTTAACACAATTTATTCACTTGTTTAAAGTTATTTTGAATTTGTCACTTCCAGCGACATTATCATGAGAATGTCACAACTTGGGTAGGCCATGAAAAACGTTGGATTCAGACTATGACATACCAAATGGTATACGACATACGAGAGAGCTACTGCTGTGGAACATTCTGATTCATAAGTTGTTTCATAGATTACATATTTTCGTTTTAAAGTAGTATTAACTAGAACCGTCTAGGATCACCTGCTATCGAAGTTCAACATTGAAGAGTACGAAAAGAAGAACCGGGGATCGAACTCTCACAGGCAGTCGAAATATTCATAGAATCCATTACTCTGCTGAGAGCCATCAACTACCGTGAGAGATTCGCATATTAGAAATTAATGTTTCTTTACTCAAACGCATGGTTCTAAATCAACCTGTCAGCCGTCAATCAGTCAACCCATTCATATCTATTTATTATTTAAGCTGTTTTAAATCATTATTAAAACTACGAGTTAGAGAATTTCAACGACGAAAAGTGTCTACCCCTAGTCGTGTTGTACGTGATGCCTAAAACAATTTATGAACAATAATTTGAATCAGACACTCTGTATAGCATGAACATTAGAACATTAGAATGGCCGTACGACTTCATTCATCCATGGTATTTTATGAATAATCATTATCATCCCTGGCTCGACAATTCATTTCTATCTAGGCCGCCTCAAGAAATTTCCTTCATCTGTCGCTATCAAATGAAGCCATTTTTCAGTTCCTGAGTTCCAGATCATTGGTATCGCCATTCACCACAAAAATCCAGCTCATTCTTAGCCTCCCATTATTTCTTCGGCCCTCTACTTGAAAAGTTATTTTCTTCCCTTATTAGTTTACCTTTCTTATCACAAATTCTGTCTTTATGAATAGTAGTGCATTAAGAAATTGTCAAATAATGTATGTATGTATGTATGTATGTATGTATGTATGTATGTATGTATGTATGTATGTATGTATGTATGTATGTATGTATGTATGTGTGTATGTATGTATGTATTTATTATACACTACAATTGGGTATACACCCGATGGCAGTGATATATAATATACAATAATAACATTACAATAAATATTAATAAAATTTACAATAATTACAGCAATAAAAAAGTAAAATAAACGTAAATTTAATTCTAACTGTAATTAAATAGATGCAATAAACCTAGTACTATAAATAAAAACAATGCTCTAATAACGTCTACAATAAACAAAAGTAAACCTAACTTATAAGTACTTCTATTAAACCCAACTTTCTAAGTAATTACATATCACCTTAATTAATTACATATCATCTTAATTCATTACATATTAACTTGATTAATTACATGACCAACTTAGATAATTACACTGCACCTACAATTAAATTTTCAGTCTAATCTTCTCAACCTTTCCTTAAATGTATTGATTTTGAGAGAACCACCCTGAAAGATTGCCGTAGGTAAGCTGTTCCATTCTACCATTGTGCGGTTAACAAAGCAAAATTTTGCTACGTCCGTTCTTTGTTTTCTGCATTTAAACTTCCTAATATGATCAGCCCTGCCTAAGTATGATGGTGTTACTAATCTAGCATTGATGTCGGTCGATGCTTTGTGTCCCATTTGTGCCTTAAACAATGCTGTCAGTCTGGTTTTTCGTTGCCTCGATTTGAGAAATTCCCACCCTAAGTCTTTTACTATCTCTTCACCATGTCCCCTTCCTATTTTGACATGTTTTGCAGCCCTGCGTTGGACCTTTTCTATTGAATCGATTTGGTTTTTGTCAATCGATTTGGTTTTGTCGAATCGATTTGGTTTTGTCAATGGAAGTGGCAATGTACATAGGAATTCGCCGAGAAAACGTGCTCAATATTGTTTTTATACATAATCAATTCCACATAAACTCACCGGCACCGCATAACATAAACCTACATCGAGATTTAGTGGGTTGTTACTATTCCCGCCCTTCACTGAGTCCTTCTAACAGAAACTTTTTACTATTACATACTTACATACACACACAGCTACATACATACATACATACATACATACATACATACATACATCCTACATACATAAGTGTTCTGCCCATGGACAGGTCTTTCACTGCAAACCCAGCATTCTCCCGTCTTTCCTATTTTCTACCTTCCTCTTTGTCTCTGCATGTGATTCACATATCTTAATGTCTATACTTTTCATTAAGCTTGCAACTTATTCCTGCGTTGGTTTCGTGGTCTAGACCATTATCCTATCACGCAGGCGGTCCAGATTCAAGTCCCGGTCAGATCTGGGGTTTTTCATTTTAAATATTCATAGTAATACTTGTGATAGACAAGGTCGCAGTTGAGGTTTTTTCTTGGTGTATCATTTCAAATTCCTATTATTAAACTTTCTTGAAAAAAAATCCAAAGCTTTATTTCCGGGAGATTTTTCATAGAGATCTTAATAACTCAACAATAAACATCAGCATGTTGAGTAACAAAAAAGCACATATTTTGGGAGAAACATTAATGTAAGTCCTCACAACTGATTAATAAAACAGAAGTAGTTTTAATGTGAATGGGGTCTCTCACCTTTGGTGCCTTTGGACGGAAAACTACGAATGAATAAAATTCCAAAGAAATTACTATTTTTCTTTTTATCCGCAGTGGAATTTGATCATTTTTTCATTCTGAATCTCTTCTTGACTTGAGTTACCTGACCTGCTAGGCCTTTATTACGACTTCGTGACTAATTTTTCCCATTGCACTTGTAATTTAAAGTTCGATACGGAATTCTAAAGCCATCTATCCGAAGCACATACTTTTACCACTCAGTTCTATTTGTATTCATGTGTTATAGAAACAACACAAATTGCAATTTCTAAAGAATCTGTAGTCTTTTCTGCTTATACATACTCGGCTATTTTCCTTATAAATATAATAGTATTTTCTAAATGATTTTTCTTATTATTGATATTATTGATTGATGCTCTTTTTTTTCAAACTCTTCCTCTATTTTGTAAAAAGCACCTCCCAACCTTGTACTATTGAGGAAAGTTGGCCTGAAAACGCAGGAGCTAACTTGTTCAACTAGTTTATCATGTACTGAATGTGATATACTCGTATGTTTAGTTTTATTTTATTGTTTAACTTATTGGGAGAATCTCATAGAGGCATCTCGTCAAGACTTGTCTTATTTTCGAAAACTAGCCTAAATGTGTGAGAAATGGCATTGACGTATGTTCGGTTGCTGTGTGTTTACGTTCTGCAATGTGTGTTACCCTCGCCTGGCGTTGCACCGCGTCACAATAGTGGAGAGTTTCCATCAGGTCAGCGCGAGATCTGTAGATCGCGCCAGCTCCGCGTTTAGACGGCAGAAAATAGCGGTGTGACGTCACCAGATGCGCTCAAGTTACGAGAGGCGCCCCGCGCACGGAAATAGCGTTGACACAAATAAGTGACAAGCAACAATGCGCTCCCACGTCGCCATGGAGACGGTTTTGTTATGAGGCCATTTCTGCTTTGACACTCTATACATAAGTTCTACTTCGGGCTGCTTTCCAACGAAAAACTACTTGTAGTTATTCGTGTATTGTTCCTGGTTTGTCATTGGGTCGCCCTTAAGTTGTTTTTATTCTTTGTATTTCCTTCATACATCATTTATACTACCATGTTCCCATCATTGTGTTTGTTATTAGGCCTAATATTCAGGAGCACATATTCGACTTCATGTCATAATTTTGATTGTCATGCTCCGAGTCTTCCCGCATTCTAAGTAGAATATGTCTTTCCCCGCACCGAGTATGGACACCCATTCTGGGATCCATGGTGAAACAAGAAATGACAAAATTTCAAATATGTACTATAATAATACTATGAGCCACCACCGGATGCTAATATTATTAGTAGTTAGACCATGAACCAATGTAACTTGTATGACCACACCCAATGGCGTCACCTCCCCTCGCTACAGGTATGAGGGCACCGAAGTTGCATATAAAATTAGCCATGCAACATGGCCTCACTCAGTAATATCTCGGCATTCAGAGCAGGTACAGACCCGTATGACCATTCATTTGATTTGTAATCGCGAGTTCTCCAATATTAAGGTGATAATAGACACGTTAAACTTTGAATGAACCATAGTGAAAAATTTATCGTGAGCTGGAACGAATTTTGGAATGTCGTTTCATAGAGAAAATATATTACATGCCCTTCATTAACTACTTCTCTTATAATAGATCCATTCTCTCCATTTTTAAACTGGAACAAAAATAAAACATTCAAACCAACACAACTGAAGTTTCATTCCTAAAACTGGATTACGTACTTTATGTGGTGGCGTATCAGTGATATAGCACAGAATTATTTTTGTTTTTTTTTTATTTTAATTGAATAAAGTTATCATAGAAATTATTGTAATGCTGTAAAAGTCTGTTTCCAGTTTTTCACCAAAATACACGTTTCCGAGGCATCTAAAATCAGTAGATTTTGAAATAGGTACTCCATCACATCTATGAAAAATGTTTCAGAACAAATTACTTGATTGCCTTCTCATTGATTGATGGAAATATAATTTGAGCATAAATATGTATTAAAAAAGCAGACCTAACCCATAACAGGCTCCGAAAGGCCCTTAAGATGGTAGAATGTCAAGCCTCCAATTCCACTAGGCAATTGCACAGAGTGCCAGTAGGATGTCAGTCCTATGCACTGGCTGCTTTTGTCTCCAAGGAAACACACTGGTACTTATTTATTTTAGAGGCTGACTGAATCCTTGGACCATAGTGCAGACGATCTTTCAGCTTGTAGCAAAACACCTTAACAGCAAAGCTATTGCATGCCTCGCACTAGACATATTAAAAACAATTTGTGTATTTATTGTAATAATATTTTGTAATAAGAATAAATACAGAAGCGCTAAATCTATATAAAAAATCATTCCGTTTGCCAAATGATTAGGCCTGTTATTGTTATTTTTCATTGTTCGATACACTCTTTTAATACTTATAATCACTGAAGCCTAGGCTTCGGACAGTGAAGGATACCACTTTGAAACTAGTCAGTCAGGTAAATTGAAAAAGTTAACACAGTAAAGATATGATAAAGTTATTCAGTGATTATCATTGGTTTTCCTCAAATATCACTCCTATTTGTGACATAAAATAATAATTAAAAAACACTTAAGAAATGGAGGAAAATAATGAACTTCAAAAATAATGTTCAGTGCATCTGATATGTTTTAAAAATATATTTAAATGATTGGTTGATCGGCAAACTTACTCATGTTAAATTACATAAGTAACTGTGGCTTACAGCTGTTTTGGTGTTTCTTCACACCATCCTCAGAGCCTACTAGATCTCGGCGTCATCTCGAACTTCGCTGCCTGTTGTGGGGGTGCGTTTGCGTGTTCAAAAGTGTTGAGGCTCTGAGGATGGTGTGAAGAAACACCGAAACAGCTGTAAGCCACAGTTGCTTATGTAATTTAACACGAGTAAGTTTGCCAATCAACCAATCACTTATATATAAGTGTTAAAAGTAGTGTACGCAAGATTCAAGATGGATAAAATTATTTATGATCAAGTTTATCTCAGCAGTTAGGTTTTCCCCAGTTTGCTTAGAAAGGCATGATATATTTAACTAAATATGGCTTTATAATTTACAATATACACTACTTGACAACCTAAAAAATTAAAATAATATGAATGAATATTGTAGGAAATAATGTGCACTTAAAGTGTGAAGTACATTTAGCAAAGTGAGATAACAGATAATTAGTTATGATCTTTTTCCGCATTTGGATAAGAAACCACTTAGGTTTCTTTTCATGCCACTGAATTCAGAATGATATAGTGTATAACCATTGCAATGTTTCTTCCACTCTGATCACTAAAAGCGTATAAATATTGAACTAAACAATTCTACTAGAATTCTTTAATCTTATAGGAATCACTGCTCAGTCCCCTTAAGCATCACATGATTCTAATCAACTCTAGTCGAACAAACTCAGAAACAAGTCCAGAGTTTTTCTTTTATGTTGGATAATATTCGTGAGTCATTACGATGAAATAGGCAGATTTTCGCTTAACTCTGATGGAACTCCGTCTTTGGATCAGGAATTTGCAAGCGGAGGCTAGACTTACTGCCTATCGATCAGTGCATACAGGAAATTGGAAAAAGCAGTTATTCAACAACTGGACATACCTCCATTTTAAATTTCCTGGATATTCCAGTACTAAGTATGAGGTCTAACCTAATGAATACCCAATACTGTTTCTTCCTTCCATTCAAGGCAACACCCGGATTTCGGGTAACAGATGGATCCTGCATAGGGACACAGTCTGGTGTAGGCATCTATGGCCAGTCTCCTAGGACTAACATCACTATAAGCCTCGGAGATTATTGCACAGTTTTCCAGGCGGAAGTATTCGCCATCCTAAACTGCGCACTTAGAGGCTTGAGAAGGGTTACCATGGTAAACGAATTCTCAGCCTCACAGACAGAAAAAGTGCTTCAAAAGCACTTTCTTCAGACCAGGTAAAATTCAAATTGATATGGGATTGCCTGAATGCCCTGTTTTCTCATAACAGGCTAGAACTTTGGTGGGTACCGGGGCATCAATGCATTCAGGGAAACAAAAATGCAGACCAATTGGCCAAAAAGGGTACAGACATACCCTTTGCTGGACCTGAACCCGTGGCTGGAATCAGTTTACTCCCTGCCAAGACCTCGGTTAAGACATGGATCAAAGACAGACACCAATTTAGGTGGCAATCTTACCCTGGACAAAAACTGACCAGGAAACTGGTCTTAGATCCAGACAACTCTTTCTCCTCATCTCTGCTCAATTTGGACAGAAGAGGAGTGGGAAGTGTTGTTGCATTAATTAATGGACATGGTCGCATCAGGAAACATCTACGCACAGTGGGGCTCAATAAAGAGGAACCAATCCGTCGAATGTGAAAACAGGAAGAGGAGACTGCCTTGCATATCCTGTTTGACTGTCCACTCCTGGAAAGGAAAAGATTTTCCCTTCCGATAACAAGGAAAGACTTAGGAACGGACACTAATGCTGGCCAAGATACTGTTACTAGTCCAAGGAACAGATTTTGGAAGACAATGCTAGTGTCACTTCCAATAGGGATGCACAATAAGCATTTGTGCAGGAGGCCTTCAAGATTCCTTAAAAACTCCCCATAACCTTGGATCAGGAACAGCTTTAGGATTTTTAACCTGGAGGGCAGAGGTGAGGCGAGACATTAGCTTGAGGGTACTACCATAGTCTAGTATATACAGTCACGAAGCGTGAGTTTATGAGGGTACTAGGAACAATAGATTGTGCAGGTACTATTTCGCATTGTCTGTAATGAGGCGATAGTAGCCATCCTAGGGGTTAACAACTATCTATGGATGCATATTTACTACGTATTAAGCTTCGTGACTATATATACTAGACCAGTGGTCGTCAGCACTCGCTGAAATGTGCAAAAGGTAAGCGGAGCCATCCCATGTGCCCCGTCGTGCAGCAGGAAGAGGTAGAGAGCATGCCCACTAGCAGCTACGAGTGCACCATGTTGCACTGTGTTCTCCATGGGTAAGAGACGCAAGCTCCAGGGTGCTCTGTGCTGACGACCCCTGTACTAGACTGTGGTACATTAAAATACCATTGTGAAATGTTAGTGTTATAATAAGCTAACTATTCGTGTTTGTAAAATGCTCTTACATATGTATTTAATAATTTTTTATAAATTCTTCTTCTTCCTCTAACGTATTAACCTAGTGGCCTGTTACGATCTCACTCCATCATTTCAGCAGACAGCCCAAAGATCTTGTCCTAAAGGGCAGTAATTTAGTGCTTTACGTGGTATCCTTGTTGTAGGCATGGATTTTTTATAAATTAAAATATAGGCTATTAATAATTTATCTATCTTTTTAATTTTATGTCCAGATTAAAAAATGTATAAGTTTCTTACCTCAGTAGGAATGCTAGTATAGATGTGTCTGTTGTTCTGGAGAACATAAAATGTTCTACGACAGTGTCCATTTTGAGGTTCTCGGTTAATTTCCTTTCATTGTAAAGAATTATTGCCAGGCTGCTTAAGCGCTTGTTTGCCATCTGGTTACCGAGGTGTGTTTTATTCTTTGCATACACGAAAATGAAAGTTCGCACGAAGCACTACAAGATGGAATTGTCATATTTTGGTATTTATTCCGATAAGTTCGTAATTATTAAATTAATATGTACTTTATTTTCAGTCAAAATAACTTACCACATGACACCGATTGAAGCAGCAAGAAATTTCATTTTTCTATATAGGCGTAAGTACACTTTTAACACATATCACTGAATAAATTTCCAATTTCTTTACCGTGTTAATATTTAGGATTTACCTTCCTTGACTAGTTTCGAAGTCTTGCGCTTCACTGTCCAAAGCCTTTGGACAATGAATCACAAGACTTTGAAACTAGTCAAGCACGGTAAATCCTAAATATTAACATGGTAAAGAAGTTAGAAATTTAATCAGCAAGTTATTTCACTTTTACATGTATAATGTATGCAATGTAATATATTTGTCATGAACGTTTTCGCCTTGTACGACATCTTCAGATGAACAATTAGCAATATCCATTAGTATAATATATTAATTGTTTATGTAATATTTAGCATGTGAAATTAAAGTGTAAATGTATTTATAATACCGGTACAGTATATAATCTATGTCGAAGACAGTTTATGTGTAGACTATTAAAATAATAATTTAAAATTAAATTAAACTTAAAATTAAATCATTAGTATACATTTACTGAATTACAAATGTGTAAGTCTATATACATTGTGCTGAAATTCAGCAGTGCGTGACCAACTTCATGGCGCTGTTGGCAGTGCTGTAGTTGGGAAAACTTTTAAGTGGAACTCACCTTACAGTTTATTTCAGAAGGCCCCAGATTGTCTTATATGTAACTTTTTTCTCTGGCTGTCGTTTCCTACATGCTGTTTCATCTCTACTTCACCTTCCAACTCGCAACCACATTTATAGATAAGGGTGTGGATTGAATTCTTGAAGTGGAGGGCCAGCACCTACTTGCAGGGAAATTAGGAGAGCATTTCTGTTCTTTGATATTACTTCATTCCTTGTGCTGAATGATCTCACACTCTGATGTTGAAATTGGCAGTGTCGATTGTTCATTTTAAAAATCACCTCATACCGTGTGAGTTGTGAGACGAAGAAACAACACCATTCTTCACATTAGCAATTTGAAGATAATTTTTTTATAATTATGAAAAAAAGACACGCATGTTTATGAATTCATGGCTGTGCATGGTAATTAATGTAGTTGTAGAATATTGTCGATGTTAAATACGTATGCCTACAAAATATAAATATGGAGATATATTAAAGTTATATTAATCTAGTGATTAATTTAATTTAATTTGAGGATCAGTGAAATTTTTTTCGGTTTGAAAGGAATCCGTGATCAAAAAAGTTTGGGAACCACTGCCATAGAGCATGTTTAATTTTACACTTAAAGATTCCAACAAAATGGTCCAAGTCATAGCACTGGATGTTAGTTTCATGCTTGGCCACTTTATCTGCTCCTCCATTACCATATAAGTTACCTCACTGTGCTCTGAGATCCAAATGAAGTATACCTCATTAAAAGGGGTGATGTCAGCAGCAATTTCAAAAGAATCCATGCTGTTTACTTTGCGAAAACATAGGACAGGAATTCAAAATTGTAATTATATCTTTATGCTCGACCATGCCGAAATGTAGTAATTATACACCTGGTAGCAGCCCTTTAATGACCTCATTAAAGTACACCTATTCATTAAAGTTCAGGTGTTCCACCAATCAGAAAACACCATTGTAGCAATATGAAAGCGCAAGTATTGATTATTCTTGGATATGCAATCGAAAGACAACTAGCGAAACGTCACGGAGGCTGGAAATCCAATACTGTCGCAGAAGGTTATGTTTTGTTACTATAATAATTAGCGTTAATTGTAAATAATATTCAAATAAATTCAATTTGTCATCTCGTTTTTCAATGTCTAAATCAATTTCAAGGTTATATTAAGATTAATGTTTATTTTACTCTCTAAATTATATCAAGGTCAATGATATTTGTTTCTCGGAAAAAATCAATACTTTCGCGTCTGCACACATCTCACAATTTACGAGATATTGCACAAGGTCAGTTCCGCTCCCCAGTCAGATAAGAATAACATGAATACTTACGAATAATTTCAAGTTAGAAATATGGTCGAGCATAAAAAGTCGTATGAAACTTGCCTATAATGGTAATTAAGAAAGCTCGTATGAAAATTATGAAACGAGCACAAGCGAGTTTCATAAACACACTCGCGTCTTAATTACTACCATTATAGGCTCGTTGCATAATGTACTATTATGTCTCTGAAGAGAACCCAGTTTTTAAAGGTTGAATGAGGATGCAACTGGTGTTGTTTCTTTGGACTTCGAGTTAATGGAAGGCAATGAAAGAGACACAGTCTAAACAGAGGTCAGGTCTTTCAAGTTTTGAGATTCAATGTTTGGTTCACTATATCTTTTATTCTTAGAAGATGTTTATCCTTATTGCCTTTAATTTTTCAGGTCTAAAAAGAAAAAAAGTTTCCACACTTAAAAAACATGCAAATCAATACCAAGACAAGTGAATTTAATTTAAATCACTGCAGCTTTTCAAGTATTTAATGTTTCATGTTTCAGTATTATTCAAACAAAATTTTCATTTCACCTACAATATGTGCATTTTATTAACATATGCCAGAAAAGAAGTTAAATATTCATCATCATCATCATCATCATCATCATCCTCCTTCTCCTTTAATTCCTCACCCTCGGGCTTGTAATGTCTCACAATATGCTTCTTTGGTCTTCCTCTCCTTCTTTCTCCCTCCATTCTCACTACATGTCATAACCATCTCAGCCTAATAGATTTAATAAAGCTCACTATATTCTATTTATTCGTTCTTTTTCCCCAGTCTCCCCTATCACACACTGGACCATAAATCCTACGTACAATTTTCCTTTCAAAGATGAGAAGGCTATTCTCATCTTCCAGTTTCATCGTCCATGTTTCTGCTCCACAAGTAAATGAGTATTCTATATAGTTTAAGTTTTGTTCCTTTAGATAGCATTCTTGATGTGAACATGTATGAGAACGAGAAATAAGTTCTATTTCCATACATTATTCTTTTATGAATTTCATTCTCCATTTTACTTTCATTATTGATGGACGACCATTCATATGTGAATTCTTTGACACTTTCGAAATTATAATTCTCAATTTCAAAATTTACTACTCTTTCATTTCTCTGTTTATCCAATCTCATATATTTTATTTTTTCTTCGTTTACTTTTAGTTAAATATTGGTATGATTCTGTAAATGAAGACGAAATATACCTGGGTAATTGGTTGCTAATAGTTGCTGAACCTGTTATCTGCAAGAAAAATAGCGTAACTTATTTTCGACTAAACAGACATCTTACAGCTTTGGTAAATTAAATACAATAATATTTTACAATTTATTCAAGAAAAGAATTAATCTTCTATCACAGTTGAGTTAAAATTTTCATGAGTTGCCAAAAGTTTCTATTATGCATATACTATGCAACTGGATAACTCGTGTGTGTGTGTGTGTGTGTGTGTGTGTGTGTGTGTGTGTGTGTGTGCACACGTGTGCATGTGTCTGATCTGGAAGTAAAGTGGCGAACCTGGTGGAACTATTTGCTGCCTTTGGCATCGATCCTGGAAGATGGATTTACATTGCAGAAGAAGGGATAACGACAATATCCCCATGAAAATCTGTCCAAAACGCGGTCTTCGTCTACTACGTTCAACATCAAGAGTGCTATGAAACTCACTGGATTTCAAGAGCTTACTCACGATTGCTGATATCTTCTAAGGTTTTACGAATCACGGTCATGCATTACAGGTGAAGCAAGAAGAGATTTTTGCTCAAAAAATCTACACTTGGGGTTTCCAACACAGAGTCCGATTTTTTTGCATGTGTGTTTCAAAAGGTACAGTACACTGTTTGTAAGGATGATTACTTATGTGTATGTGTGTGTGTGTATCTAATGCTCTGGATTTAACAATGAAGTCATCATCTTCTTGCTTCCCAATATTTTGATGGAAGGTCCACAAATGTCCTAAGAGTTTCACAATTAGCCAGGTGCTCCAGCTCCATGTCCTCTTCTCTGGTGCACAGAAACTATTTAGGTGAATTCAGTACTCCAATACGATGGAGGTGCTTACTGAGGCAATCATGACCAGTAATCAATCTAAACATGGCCACGGCAGATTTTCGAGGTATATCAGGAATTAGTTTTGGATCTTTGAATGATTCTTTCCATTTTGAATTTTGATGTTTTGCCTGTTTGCTGTTACTGTTCCCCTCAGGGGAACCTGTAACGCCTAAAGGGCATGTCCCCAGGTGGCGGATCGGGGAATACCTCTCAGAAATGAGTGGTAGAAGAGAAATCAAATATCTCCCGCGAACCAACAGGTAATTATCTATGCTAGCCTGTCATGGCATAGAGATGCGTCCCACAGGAGGCAGAGGTGGGAACGGTCGGTGGACTCAAGTAAGCCCTCCCGGCTAGGTCTGAAGGACCCGCTGACCAAAGACAAGTGTGGTCCTCCTTTCATATAGGGGGTTGAGGAAGGACAGTACAAACGCCAACTCTTAAAAACATGGTGTCCTTCAACAAAATGGTTAAAATCAGCTCATGAAAATGTTGATTACTTATGTAGGTAGGTCTTTTTCAGCATTATGACCTGATAAGTGATAAGGATTTACTGTGGGAAATTGTAAGAGCATGTAATAATATCAGAAGTGAGGTAGGGAAGGACTGGCTAAGGAATGACTTACCACTTAAGAAATAAATTCCATTGGACAGACAATCAATGAACGCACTATGATCACAAATTGAGGAACTGTCATTTATTAAGTTATTATTTTCAACAGTCACACAATATAAACAATACAAATTTGCACCATTCATACTACGAACTCAAATATGTACAGATTTAACTAAAATATATTTGCGTTCAAGATGCTGAAGTCTTTTTATTACTAGGAGGTTGTTGTTCGTTCTCTTCCCATGGTCGTGGCCCTCGAATATTTTCCCAGTTATCAATATCCAGCTGAAAATAAAAAGTTTTATCACATTACCATCACCCTTTCTGTAAAACTGAGTCACTAGAAAATTTCTGCATTTTCCATTCCATTTTTTTCTTTTTGAGTATATTTTCTACATGAGATTTTCTCAATGGTTTCAAGTATTCAATTAATTTATTTACTTTTTTACATTTCGTCAAAGCTTTTCCTGAAAGTTCCTTTTCTGATAACAAACAGGACACTCACAGAAATTAAGAGAAATGCATTTCATCTCTCTAATTCAGTTCTGCATTTTAATTTCTTAAATTCACCAGCCTGTTGAAAGCTGTTGCTCGTAAAAATGATCAAAATGACAAGTTACACAACAAAAGAAAAACAGTTTGTCCAACTTACAGACACTTACATGATCAGTTCTATTAATGAACAAAATGATTTTAAATGTGTGGTCTGTCATTATATGTAAAGCTGTAGATATCTAAGAATAGCACAACGACTTTGTTCCTTTATTTACCCAGCAGCTGACAGTTCTCACCTTCTTGATTTTCTCATATTCACTTTCTAAAGTAACTTCACCAGGCTTTTTCATCTTCACTCCGTGCTTTTCTGCCATTTCAGGATTAATGGGACACTGCTTGGAAAACTCGTATCTTAAAAAATAAACAGAAAACATAATTGATTAGTTTTACAATACTATATCGGATTCAGTCCATTTTATTGTTACTGGTACCCCCCCCCCCAAAAAATAGAAAAATAAAAAGTAAAACTTTATCAAGGGAAAAGTGTCATTATACAAACCCATTAATGATTATTTTTGCAATTTCTTATTCTCAGTTGTTACATTTAACAGTATATTTACGATAACAAATATATCTCAAGAATCTTGGGCTAGTGGCGTAACTGACTGCATATGGGTCCACCTGCAAGAAACTCAGAGTAACGAGAAAAAATCATAACCTTATAGGTCTAAAGTTTACACTACTGACTAAGAGATTAGGCTATAAAATTACATAAGAACATAACTGACACTAGTGCTATGGAAAACAGTCACTAGAAATCAGGCATGTATCCGAAAAGGGTGGTCAGAATATCCAGACACCTCCAAACACCACCGAAAACTGTTGCTGTGAATTTTAAGAAAAACGTGAAATTTAAAAGTAGCCTATTCTTTTCTTCTTTAAAATACCTAAAACAAATATGATCTTTTGAACACTCCCAAATAAAATTCCTGGACATGTGCCTGCTAGATATACAGAAAGGAACAGTTAATGTCTAAGCTAGAGTTATATCACAGTCTAGTACATACAGTCACGAAGCTTGAGTTGTTGAGGTTGCTAGGAACACTAGACTGTGCAGGTACTATTTTGCATTGTCTGTAATGAGGAGATAGTAGCGATCCTAGTGGTTAGCAACTATCTGTGGACGCATATTTATTACATATTGAGCTTCGTGACTGTATATACTAGACTGTGGTTATATATACAGTTCCTCAAAAAAGGAATGAGACAACTCTTGGTCGTCGAAAGTTAAAGTTCTACAGCGCAGTTCATGCGATATCGACATAGACAGGAAGACATCTGGTCGTGCATGTGTAGGCCTATTTTCATCGTACTCTAAAGTACACATCAGTGCAAAATGTTTTCAGTTGTCTGTCTATTTATGGTGTAGGTCTCTTTTTTACGTCCTTGAACGTTTACCTTTTATGAAAGTTTGAAATATATCGTGTAACACGAAAGTCATTCACCAAAGTGGGAGAACAATATTAATTTTGAAATGACAAATGTAGACCCACGCCAAAGACAGCAAGGAACATTGTAAGGCCACGACAAGGACAAAGATCAGGATTACAATAACATATTACAAGAAACACGACAAACACCACGACAAAGATTATATTAAAGTTTATAAATATTACAATTTGTAATTTCGTATTGTCTGGGATCATTAACACTTAATCTCAGGACTCTGCAAAACTCTATTTCAAAGTTATTCAAACAAAAAAAGTCGTTGGTATAGACTAGGAATCGAACCTGCTCTCTGTTGCACAATATGCAGAAGATTTATCGTCTGAGCTATTGAGACGACACAAAAGTTTTCATTTCTGTGCGGAGTGTCGATCTAGTCAAGAAGGTTCAACTGTGAATGTAACTACACGATTTATATATATATTTAATCTATTATATACGTCATATTACCATTTCTTTTCGCAGTTTTTAAGTGAATTTCGGAACGATGCTAGCAACAAACAAAATAGCCTGAATTTAAGTAACTCAAATATTTTGTTATCTTCTATATGACTGCTCTAGTCTCTGATCATGTGCAGTGTCTTACATCTGAGACTTAAGAATATTCCATTGTCTCGTTCCTTTTTTGGGGAACTGTACATATATAAAGAAAGACACTCTTTCAGCTTTCCCAATAACGGGACTAGCCTCACTGGACAAAGCATAACTAAGAAGATCGAATATTCCATTGTCTCGTTCCTTTTTGGGGGAACTGTACATATATAAAGAAAGACACTCTTTCAGCTTTCCTAATAACGGGACTAGCCTCATTGGACAAAGCATAACTAAGAAGATCTTTTTTCCTTCCTTTCTTCATAGGACCAAATTAAAAAGTATGAGAGTGCACGTCTTTGCAAGGAATTTTGGGACTTATCTTAACATTTATGTTAACTGCTAGCCTAAAAGGCTACATGTCTCATTTCAATTAATGTTCCAATGTAAGTAATCTCTGTTGCGACAGCCCAGGAAGGGCCATGGCCGACCAATTGACTGTCTCAGCAGAGGTAAACGTCACCCAACCAGTATGAGGGTAAAGTGTGATCAGCAGGATGATCCCCCCAGCCGTTGTAGCTGGTTTTTGAAACCGAATTTTGCTACCAGCTTTCCAAATTCATCAGGATGCTAGGTGGACATCGACCCCATACACTGCCCGAAATTTCATCAGAAAATTTCTTCTCCCATGAGAACCTAAACCAGTGCTCATTCCATAATGCTAGTCCAGGCATGATGCCTTAGACCACGATGGGGACAATGACGCAATCAGTAGTTAAAAAAATATCAGTGATGAATATAGCGTGTGAAAACCACTTCATTCTCGTAAACAAAATACGCTTATCAATATTACGTAACTATTAAATCAGTACAAAATACCAAAATCCCAATTTTCCACTGCCCCTATACGGAAGCGCGCCCAATGACTAGATTTAAATGCCTATGTTCACATTACATGAGGAAAATTGAAAATTACTATCGCTATACGTTCACTTATGTTGCTAGTACATTGGAAGAGGAAAGGAACTAGCCACCGTACCCCATTTCTCCTGGCTTAGTTGCCTCATGATAGATGCCTTATTTGTGTCACATACGAGGTTCAAACATGGGATTCCCCAAACATGTCTTCGCGGACAGTTGACTAAACAAAAAACTTTCACTTATTATTGTAGCAATATTTTTCAGACAGTCACACTTTATATTTAAGTCGTTTTTCTTTGTAATAGTTAATAGCCCAGTTTTCAATTTTGCTCTTACTAATTTCTAATGATCTATCTATAATCTATATGATCTCACAGGCAGCATTTCAATATTCTGTATTACCACTCAAATACAGTATATAATTAACCGGAGTGTCTACATTATACATTACTATCTGGTAAGTTGTGAACGAATTTATTCATTGTTGCATAAGTTACTGATTTATTTAGGCCTAAAGCATATTACACAGAAATTCTGCTAATAATTTATTATAACAATATCCTAACCTCACTTTTATCACATTTATATTCACCTTAATCTTGTGAATTCTTTCAGACCAAATGATCCCCCAATTACAAATACAAAGAAAGGTACTCCATAACGAAAAAATTTTTGTTGTGACAAGTCTTTTATTTTCTGAAGAACTTCCATCAGACACCTTATGTCTTTGACCACACTTCCCCTTTTTCACCTGTTGGTCACCAACCTTCACGTCAATCTCTATAGTTCGTTTTCACGTAATACACAATTTATACATGATTATGTGATTACAATAATTATTGCAGAATTGTGGTTAGCGCCGTTAACGTCCGGATATTCAAATGGCCCACCCCCGATAATGAAAATGAAATTGAAAAGCTGCAATTTATTGTTATGAAATGCTAAGGTCTTGAAAGAAAGAACCCAGTGTCGTATATTCTTCGACTTCGAAGTTCGAACAACTTTGGTTTCAAGGCACAATCCGCATGGAGAATTTTCCGATGGTCTCGGAAACTAAATTTTCAGCTGTGCCAGAGCCTTGCTGTGCAATCATGAAACTATTGTAAAGACCGTTGCTTAAGAGAAAGACAAGTGAATAAGTTATAAACACTAAACTCATTGCAAAATACAGACAAGTGTATTAGAGAACGATATAAATAACTACAACATTTGCTACAACGTCTTTGTAGAGAACATATAAAATGAAGTAATTTCTAAATTAAAAAAAAAAGAAAAAAAAAAAAGAGCATTATAAAATGTCGTGTCAGTTGATTATTTTCCTTGACAATCGAAATATAAACAATATGAACGATAATCAACATTATCGATACACTATGTCCAAATCGTGAATAATAACTTTCAAATACTACAAAACGTACATATCGGATACGTTTAGAATAATATGCTCATAAATTACAGTAAGCTTATTTTAGAGTATGAAGTTAAATATGTTGAAAAATATAAATATGTTCTTAGTATTTACAATTAATTTGTAATTCTTCATGTACAAAATACAGACGGTGCGGTGTAATATACCGTTAGTTTCAAGAGAGATCAGAGATTTATTCGTATAATAAATAAATGTAAGTATATAGATCCACGTATGTGCTTAAAAACTGAAATTTAATTATCATATGATACACTACCATTGTTGGTTTAGAGAGAACATTGTTTTATTTTATTATTATTTATAAGCTATAACGTTTTAAAGCATTGTTATGAAGTGCTAAATTCTTATATGACTAGGGTTTAAGAAAGACTTAACTTAATTTCTGTATTGTCTCTTTTAGTTTATTGTCGTCCATAACCTATAGTTATTAAACTTAAAACGAAGGCCTAAATTGATAGAACTGCGATACTGTAAACATAGTTTACTATTCATGGTAGAGGTTTGGGTGAAACTAGCGCTGAGATAGTTCCGGTGATTTCGGAAGTGGAAATCGTTGAATTTGTAAGTGATTTTTTGTGAAGATGGAGTTGAGCGTTTATGCAAGGCATAACAAAAGTCTAAATTAACCAAATCTAACCTGTCACATTATGCACGGTGGATAAAAGAAGTACGAGTGTAATTACGGTAATGGAGTTACTTCAGAGCTAGTTTGTGCCATTTCTTTACAATTGCGTTACCACGTTAAGGTATAAATATGTACAATTTAATTTAGTCATGTACCGTAAACAAAAGAAAAATTGAGTGCCGACACCAATTTCGCACCGAAATAAAGGTGAAAATGGTGGCCGGCAGAGAGGTGAGGGCAGGCGATATTGCTCCGTCGAGGTGGAAGGGATAGGCGACAGAGAAAAAGCGAGTTTTTGTAAGATCGAATCATTGACAGGTTAGATTAGATTTTTGCTACGCCTTACACTTGCATATACTTACAATTGTCTAAAAATGTCACTGTCTCACTGAAACCTCTCTCTCCCATGCTATCCCGTAGTGTCTTTAGTGCTGGTCCTTGCTATCTGCATTTCTTTGGTAACGTAATTGTAAAGATTTATCCCCCAAATGAAAGTAAATGTAAAAATAAATGTTAATAGATTATAGCTAAGACACGTTTATTTTATAGCTAGCTGTGTTTCAATAATGAATCCACTTTCATGTTTACTGGATAGGTATTAACAATATTTTGTACACAGGTTATTGTTTAAAGAAAAATAGCAACAGAACTGTGAAGATTTTCATTGACTAAATGATCTGCCTGTATATTCAAACATCAGAGAAAATGTAGTTTAAAATCGAAATGTTATACTGAAATCGTACCAGTTTTAATCCTAAATAGAGTCAATTAGATAAATTCTTTGAAATTTGTTATGTACAGATACGGAAATAAAATTTGGAGCTCGTACAAGTTTCGTTTACAACACACTGCGCATGTGCAGTAAACAAGAGCCCATGTGTATATGCTACTTGTTGACAGTCATGCGAAATTGTTATCTACATACAGGTGGACTCCCATCAAGACTTGCTTCAAATTTTAATTCTGTATCTCTACATATAAAGACAACTAGGAGTCATTTTTTCCTCCGAGAACTTCGATTTCACTCGTTATTCCGCCATTTTCGTCATATCATTAAATCACCCCTGAATAACCTCATAGTTTCAAATTGTTGCAGCTTTTGTAGAGGCTTATCTACCTAGGCCTACATGTGTCTGGCAGCAAAAATTGTGTTCGGTTCCTAACTTATTGTGAAATGTCAATAGGCTAAGTTACCTTTTCTTTGAGTACCGTATTTTTATTTCTTCTGTCAGTAGTATCCTATTATTTCTTCTTTTCTGATATTTTATTATCTCCCTATTGTCCATTGACAGTGATTTTGTTAGAGAGATGAATGTAATAAAAATAACAAGGAGTAATATTTCACTCACTATTAAACACTAACAAATGTATTGATTTATTTTTCAGCCATACATTAAGAAAGGATGCCAAAGAAAAAGCATAATCAGAGACCTGTAGTAGGAATTGGGGAGGAAATTCGTATAGCTGTAAATCTCTCACTGAAGAAATTTCTACGTACAGAAGAAAATAAAGGTAAATTTACTTTAAACTTAAATACCGTACTCACAATCTGCCTTTAGGGGTAGCCTATAGTTTAGGTGAACATGTGTTTACAAGGTATGATAAAAAAAAAGTATCCAGACTAAATTTGTTGAAAAGAAAACTCCAAAACTTACAGACTTGAGACTTAAACATCTTAAGTGTAGTCTCCCAAAGCCACACACAGCCCAATAGTATTTCTACTGCTTGAAACATTTTTTGAAGACTTCTCCTTAACCCTGCGCTTGTCACTATGGGCCATATTCATAGACATTTTTAGCACGGGCTTCCAGTGGGTGATCAGCAAACTAACGTTTTTCGTATTCATAAGCCAGTGTTAGCGATATGATATGATATGAATCCCGTACAAGGAATCAGTCGATAGCTGGGGCTAGTTTAGCACGCTTGTAGCATGGGCTAGCGAAATGTCTATGAATAGCACCCTAAATGAGCATTTTGTTAAGTATCAAATTAAAATGACAATCACACCAAAATGAAAGGGTTTGCAAGTTTGTCCCTCTCTTTAATTGACTGTATACATGTTGACTATTACCTGCTAGAAGAATTTTCTTCGAACAATTCACGGTACTCTGTAGAGAGAATATTTGTAACTCAATTATAATGGAATAGTTACTATCATGTCTTCGTAAAGTTTGTATGGATTTATTATTTATCTTCAGATGTTTCTAATTCTTTTCTGGGACGCAGATATTTTGTCAGAATCTTTTATGAAATAAAATAAAAACATGTAGCCTATTTTGTACTACAAATGCTAGTTGAATATAGGCCTACTAGAGCTGGGAAGTGTTAAAGCAGATATGGACATTCTTTTCAAAGAAATTAAATATTGTGATACATCAGAAGAAAGTCCCAAGTCTTAAGAAAACACGTATTGTTACTTCACCTCGCTATTTCATCTCTCTCAAAAGTTATAAGAAAAAAAATTCAGTGCTGAGTATGCGACCATTCAAACAACATTGTTGTTGTTTTCTAATGCCAGGCGTTTGACAATACAGTTATTTGACCTCTTGCACTCCAATATTTTTCAAAGATATTATCATGGTCAGACATATATTGTGGGTCCCTATCACCACACCATGGCGCGAGTAAGGAGATGCACTATCACCTTTACTTTTTAACTTTGCTCTAGAGTATGCCATTAGGAAAGTCCAGGATAACAGAGAGGGTTTGGAATTGAACGGGTTACATCAGCTGCTTGTCTATGCAGATGACGTGAATATGTTAGGAGAAAATCCACAAACGATTAGAGAAAACACGGGAATTTTACTGGAAGCAAGTAAAGAGATAGGTTTGGAAGTAAATCCCGAAAAGACAGAGTATATGATTATGTCCTGTGACGAGAATATTGTACGAAATGGAAATATAAATATTGGAGATTTATCTTTTGAAGTTCAAATATCTTGGAGCAACAGTAACAAATATAAATGATACTCAGGAGGAAATTAAACACAGAATAAATGGGAAATGCCTGTTATTATCTGGTTGAGAAGCTTTTATCATCCAGTCTGCTGTCAAAAAATCTGAAAGTTAGAATTTATAGAACAGTTATATTACCAGTTGTTCTTTATGGTTGTGAAACTTGGACTCTCACTTTGAGAGAGGAACATAGGTTAAGGGTGTTTGAGAATAAGGTGCTTAGGAAAATATTTGGGGCTGAGAGGGATGAAGTTACAGGAGAATGGAGAAAGTTACACAACACAGAACTGCATGCATTGTATTCTGACATAATTAGGAACATTAAATCCAGATGTTTGAGATGGGCAGGGCATGTAGGACGTATGGGCGAATCGAGAAATGCATATAGAGTGTTAGTTGGGAGGCCGAGACGTAGATGGGAAGATAATATTAAGATGGATTTGAGGGAGGTGGGATATGATGATAGATACTGGATTGGTCTTGCTCAGGATAGGGACCAATGGTGGGCTTATGTGAGGGCGGCAATGAACCTCCGTGTTCCTTAAAAGCCAGTAAGTAAGTATTATCATGGTCAGCCACTGAAGCACAGATTTTGAGGTGTTCCGAATCCATCAAACAACATTGTATGTAGCAACTTCTCCTGGGTTAAATAGCCAACATTATGCCATATCTCATTAATATTTTTGTCATGATGGAGTTGATACTCGCCACTCACGTGTAATGTCGACCTTTTGCAGTGAACTACGTCCCTCAAATGCTGCAAAACGTAACATCACTGTAGTAGGTCTACTACGTATTGATTGTCTAGTCTGGTGGAATTCACATTTTACAGTGTTGGGAAAATCCTTAGAGAAATTCTAAAGGATTCAGTTCAAATTTTGAAATTTCATCTCTATTTCAAGTAATATGATTTCACTCTTACTTTAATTTTCTTTTGAAATTTATTGTATGTATTTTCATTGTTTCATTGTAAACTTTTTTTACCGGTATGTATTGTTTTCTGGATCCTTGTGGTAACCCTTATTGAAGGGCAGATGGTTTTATTTTGTTTTATAAATCCGATATATGTTGTTGTTTTCTAATGCCAGGCGCTTGACAATAAAGTCATTTGACCTCTTGCACTCCAATATTTTTCAAAGATATTATCATGACCAGCCACTGAAGCACAGATTTTGAGGTGTTCCGAATCCATTTCTTGGTTTGAGTTGCACAATGGGCAGTTAGGAGACTGATATATTCCAATTCTATGCAGGTGTTTAGCCAAACAATCATGGCGTGTTGTCAATCTAAATGCAGCTACAGACGATTTTCGTGGTAAATCGGGAATTAACTGTGGATTTTGATGCAGAGAGTTCCATTTTTTCCCTTGGGATTGTGTTATCAAATTTTGTTTGTTGAAGTCTAAGTATGTAGATTTAATAAATCTTTTCACAGAGTAATATGTAGATTTAGTAACAGGTCTGTAAGTAGCAGTGCTGCCCTTCTTTGCTAAAGCATCAGCATTCTCGTTTCCCAGGATTCCACAATGGGATGGTATCCATTGGAATACAATTCTTTTATTGAGTGATATTAATTGAGAGAGATTTTATTTATTTCTGCTGTTTGAGATGAAGGCGTGTGTTTAGAGACTATTGATAGAATAGCTGCTTTGGAGTCTGACAATATAACTGCATTTTTAAATTTATTGATGTGGCATAGAAGATTCCTGAGACTTTCACTTATTGCAATGATTTCACCATCCGATATATATAATGTACAATTCCATCAAGATCGGAAAAATAAGAACTATCAGCATCAACTTGGCTTCACTGTGGCTCTGTCATGTTTTTCGATTTTGGAGAGTCTGGAGTCCTCCACTGTGAATATTGGATCTTAGTTTCGGCATTATATGTACCACAATTCGTTACGTTATTAATTTTCTTTATTTTTTATGTACTCAAGCATATGACTGTCAGCAGACACATGACATCTTTTTTTGCTCATCTGCGAGCATTTTGACACAAATTTGGCTGGTGTAGCTCGTGGCCAACTCTTCTGTAAGAAGTGACAGAATTGAACTGAAACTAACGTTTAAGTTCAAAGATAAGTTATGACGATTTCCTCACACTAATGTGCACACGGTTTCCATATTTCTTTCATTTTTGCTGATTGCAGGTCTACCAGAACATTTATCACTCTCAACAATTGCACAACCAACTTTAAAATGTAAACTTGTGCACAACTCATAATATGCAATGGGCTACTGCTCATAAGTTTGTGTAACTTTTTTATTCAATAGTACATTTCTTTACAACTTTCGTCAGGTTTTGACAGATTCTTTGATCGGTTTTTTCTAACATGAAAAATGTGATGAACAGCTAAGTGAACACACACAAAACGAAACATTAACTTATTGTAAAAAATCCAACAAGAATGAGAAACGTGATAGTGGCATATGCACATTAATTATCAATCAAAAAGTGATAAACTGTTTCTTGCTGGGTCACATTAGGCCTACCCATCGGTTATGAAACCAGTCTGGATACTTTTTGATCAGAATTCATATTTTATTTTCCATTGAAAGTAAGTTATTTTAGTAAAAAATATCTCATAATATATATTTGAGAATGTAAGAAACCGATATTTTCTTATTAAAACTCAAATAAAATATGATAAAAATTTTAAAACATTACATGACTCGACATTTCAGGTGTGTCTTCACAGTAAGCTATGTGTTCCTCCAGTAACATTTATTTATTTAGATGAGTTAAAACTTTCCTACCCTTCATATTTACATTTCTGCAAGTGCTTGTTTACCATCATTTATAGAAATTTACTATGACTGTGGGGAAAATGAACTGGCCACCCTACTCTATTATCTCCTGGTCTAGTTGCCTCATAAGTGGTGCCTTCCTGGTACCACTTGTGAAGTTCAGTCCTGTTTTCGGACAGTTGACTAAACAACAACTATTTATGACTGTTATGACTGTTTCTACTGAAAAAATGGCACGCAAAGAATTTTATGTCTGGTGTATTGTGTCTATATGCAAAACTTCACTCTTTCAAGTTACATTTTATACTTCACACTACATTTGCTATTTTTGCTAGAGTGGGTTGGGGAAATTTGGGTATGAAAAACAGCCTTTTTTAAATTTAGAGACCCTTAGCCTGTTTTTATAGGTCAGTACTGTGACTTTCTAGAATGATTCTATCGCATTTTCAAGTATGTTGGTCTCTTCTTATCATAATAACCCTAAGTTTAACTATACTCAATTTACCCCATGGATTAAAAAAAATTAAATTATGGTATATTTAACGACGCTCGCAACTGCAGAGCTTATATCAGCGTCGCCGGTGTGCCAGAATTTTGTCCCGCAGGAGTTCTTTTACATGCCAGTAAACCTACTGACATGAGCCTGTCGCATTTAAACACACTTAAATGCCATCGACCTTGGTCGGGATCGAACCCGCAACCTCGAGCATAGAAGACCAGTGCTATACCAACTACGCTACTAAGGCCAACTACCCCATAGATAAAGAAATTTGGGTATAATGTGTGTTATTGACGTAAAACATGCTTTAAAGTGTCCCCAGCCATAGATTAGTGTATGTATCCTAGAACAGAATGTAGAGGTTAGATGGCATTTAAACATTTTAATTAGGCCTAATTCAGCCAATACTTTATTTCTTGTGAAGGTTTATTTTGTAATTTTAAAATACCTCACTAATATCTTCCATTAAAATCAGGGCCAGAAAACACTTCGGATATTTGTCTTTCACCAATCCATAACTTGTGTATGTGGCATGATCTGAAAAGAAGAACTAGGTTAGTTGCCAATTTATAATTATACCCAAATTACCCAATCTACACATGCATGAATTTAGTTACTGTATCACAGCCAGTTCCCCAACAATATTACTTTGAATATGATGTGTCATTTTATAGACTGGTAAATAAAAAAAAAACACCCTACTTAATGGGCATATTCTTCAACATTGTCCACATAAGTTTTTCATCCAGCACTGTGCATAAAAAATTGTCTTACATTGCAACAATTATTGGTTCAAGGAGAACCCATTCAGGTAACTTATTTTGTGATGTTGTTGTCATGGATATCGGCCAGTATAAAAGGAGGAAGTTACCATTAATGTACCAGTAGTATAGTATTGAATTGTTTGAATTACATCTTCCTGAATCCTGCATCAACTATCATTTCAGTTTGGGATACAAGAGTAAGCCTTAATGAACAGTTAAATGCAAATCAGACAGCGAGAATAGCTTCAATCTTAGTCAAACAATACTTAGGTTCTAGTTCACTGTGTCTATGCAGTAAACCGAATGTGTACTGTGATGTCACACCCATTTTCAGGTGTCTTCCTAGATGTCTTTTTCAGTGCCAGAGAGGCTGAAAATCGATTTCTTCTAGCATTGTAAACACACTTCTGTAGATTGGAGGAAGATAGGGACTGGAACATAGCTGTATTTACCAAATTATGAACTGGTTTAGACAGTGCAATTTTATTCTTAAATATTTAATTGGAAAAATTTCGATGTAGGCCTATTATCACAATTAACAATCCCACAAAACTTCAGACTTTGTGAATAGCTAGACTGTTCAATATATATCATAAATACTGAAATGGAACATTTTTCTTAATTTATGATAGAGTTATTAAGGCCACAGAATTTCATTACATAGTCACATTTGAATAGAGATTATTGCGAAAATTAGCATGTGTGTTATGTATTTTTGTTGAAATCTTAAAATCCATATGAAGAGTCCACTGCAAGAATGATGGATGTCATTTGGAATACATTTTTCAGGAGAAGTAATTGAAAGTTTGAAATGCTTAGTGCTAAAAGCTTAACTGTGATTTTCCGATCATTACTGGACAATGACTATCAGTGTTAATGCCATATAACTCTCTATGTATATTCTATATGTCTTAAGCTATGCATTGACAGTCTTGGTTCATTTTCGACAAGAAAGTGACATCGATCATTCTTGCAGTGGACTCTTCATATGTTATAAATTCTCTGTGCTGTACTGTTCTCTCAAGAAAATAATAAATGAAAACATTATTGTAATATATTGTGAAGGAAGATAGGTAGCACCTTCATTATTGTAATGAATGAACTTAAACATTAATTATATTAATGTTTGTATGTGTTGCATTGTCTACAGAGTTCGAGTTCCCCTCCTCCCTGACGTCTGATGAGAGAGCCTACATTCACCAATTGGCCAAAGAACTTGGTCTTCGCTCCAAGAGCAGAGGGTAATATATTCATGAAATCATTATTATAATATGAACATATTATGGAACCCCATATTACATGAGTTTCAGCTGGCAATATTTTGCTGTTGTAGAGTACACTGCTGAACCTTCTGTTAGCTTGTAATATGCAATTTAACCTTGTTCAATTGGTAACATATGTATCAGTGGCGGCTCCTGCGTATTTCTTAAGAGGAGGAAAGAAGGTAGCAGGACGAAATGACACCTTGAATGAAACATGCTACAAATTAGCCAACATGCACACATGTAAGACCAGGTAGTGTTGGGGTTGGCCTTCCCTTCTGTATAGCAATATAATCTGTTCTTGTAAACTGAGTTTCCTAAATTTTCCATAATATATAATGTTTTCACTTCCATTCATTGTTGAATAATTGGACAAATTAACAATTACAAGGAAATTCACAACTTCGCAGCATTTTTCAAGCACACTACAGCATCACACGTATTGGAAGAGACTATAGCTACTAACACATAATCGGAACCGCGGAAATGGGAATGGGAAATAATCTGAGGAAAGCGAGAACACTGCACCCACCCACGTGGTCTGTGTTGCCACATGTACATTTTACAAGTTCAGTATCACATGCTTTTGAAGAATACCAGTTCTTGTAAAGTCATACTACCATTATTGTTCAAAGTTGCTGATGGCCAATTTTTTATGTTGAAAATAATGTAGTTTGGAGTACCTACTTTAAATTAAAATATATTTGTACAAAACTGACAACTTGGCTGTTGCCCTGTCTAGCACACAATGAATGGAAGTGAATTTAAGGGGCCAAAAAGATCTGTGATACTAACTTCCTCTTTGTTTTGTATAAACTCGACTTCAACTTTCAAATATCCTTCAAAGTTTCAAACCATGAATAGTAGCCTATATAAATTGTAATGAAGAATATTTTTGATTTATAATTTAAAAAAAATTATATGGTGTCTTTCATAGCGTTGCATTAAAACTGTTTTACTGTGCCTCCTCCTAGGTGTGTTATAGTCTGGTTGAATGCAAGATCGTTAGATGGCAGCGGTAGCGAGCTTGCTGCACGAACAGTCGGTTTCTATTTCCCGCCCATGCGCTGATTCTGAGGAGTATCTCCTCCCTCTCCGTTGATTTACTCGCTTTAAAACTCTGCTTCTTTCTCTGGCCGCTAGTGCGCTGTTGTCTATGTGTGTTAACTGCAATAAAGGAGGAATGGATTGGCTTTCCTCCACACAAACAATCTCGCATCTTTCTCACAGTTTTCTACCAGCACATGAGCACGCATCGTTTAAAACTCGATCAACCGAGGTTTTCTTATAGCTGTGAACTTAAAAATTATCGAATCTTCCTTGAATTACAAGGCACATATTTCATTTGGTATTTATTTTCAAAGGAAGAAAAATATGAGGAGGACGTTCCTCCCTTCCCTCCCCCGAGGAACCGCCACTGATATGTATCTGTAGAGTTTCTTTGCCATTACTACCCATGTTTTGTTATATCATTATCACTTTATCCTTTGGTAAATTGTGGAGACATTGTAAATAACCGGCTACTTAAACTGATCGATTAAGGTAATAGAATAGAATAGAATATACTACATAATGAACAGAATTATGTATATGAATACTAGGTGAGTTAGGATAATCCTGAGCGCTCACTCCTGTTGGGTCACAGTCTAATGTTAGAGGATCTGAGTTAGTTAAACATCTCTGAAACTTCAGTCAGTTCTAAATGTTTACTCACTTTTCGTTTTGATGCTGTCAGCCTTGAATTGATTATATTATCAGATAGTTAATATCAGCTGTAGTTTACTGAATCATATCGACATTCCATAAATTATATGTCAGACAGGTTCTTCTTTTAGCCAACCAAATTTTAGCTGGAGTTTTCATGACACAGTCTATGGCATGAAGAATCTCTTGAGTAAAACTATCACAACCTTCGAATTGGTCTTTTTCAAGGTTAAAAGCTGGCCTTCTATGCCCAAGGTTGCGGGTTCGATCCCGGGCCAGGTCGATGGCATTTAAGTGTGCTTAAATGCAACAGGCTCATGTCAGTAGATTTACTGGCATGTAAAAGAACTCCTGCGGGACAAAATTCCAGCACATCCGGCGATGCTGATATAACCTCGGCAGTTGCGAGCATCGTTAAATAAAACATAACATCAAGGTTAAAGTCTACTTAGTAATGTTATCGAGGAAAATTGAATTTGGAAAGGAATAGAATAATCAGGTTTCAACAGAAATATAAACTCACTCACGTTAATAATGAATACAAAATGTGACTTATTATTATAGATTATGGTGAAATTGTTTTTTTTTTCTTCTTTCCAGGAAGGGTGCCAGTCGGTATTTGACAGTATACAAACGGGAAGGGTCAAGCATCGTGCAGGCTGATGCAGTGTTTCAGCTGGTGCGGTCATCAAGACAGCATGTGTACACTCTGTTGCACAAGTTCCCCCTCACAAACAAGGAGCGGCAGGAACTCCTTCCCCTCACAGAGAGAGACCGCATACTCAATCCTGAGGGTGAGACCATGCTTATATAATGTAACATCGTATGTACTAATTATAATATATTTGGTGCCTGCTTGTCAGTAAAGGCTGGTTCACAATAAATCGGAAACGACAACGGAATGGAAATAATGTTAAAATAAATGTAAGCATTCACAATAGTTAATTGTTAATTGTGAATGCTCGCATTTAAATACATTTATTTTAACAATATTTCCGTTCTCGTTCTCGTTGTCGTTTCCGTTCCCGATTTATTGTGAACCAGCCTTAACAGTTGTCAAGAGACTACTATATATATATATATATATATATATATATATATATATATATACGAGCTCGCAGACTATTTCCTTATCCAACAACTGCTCTGAAGATGACCACAACACAGCGGTCGAAATGTCAGCCACTAACACCAAGACAACGCGGTAGAAGCCCTGAAGCTTATCCACACACCATGTACACCAGCCTCGGAAGCCTACGTGAACACTTAATATCACTATAAAATCAATTACATATTATATTAATGCTGAATAAGTCATAATACCATATAATAATTAAGCATACCTTAATTTCTTCTACTAGGAAAATGGAAGAAAAAGTTTTTTCAGCAGACATGTAACAATTGAGCAATTTCCCCCCCCCCAAACAAAAGAATGTAAATATATTGTGGTTAGGTTGGGCAACTTAAATTTACCATGAATTTCATATGGCCAAAGAAACTTATTTTCTTATTTTATCCGAAATAAACTTACCTTAGGTAAGTGTAATGGATTTAGAATGTTTATGAATACATTCTCTGTAAATAGTATTTATGATCAGAGTATGTGTTATGTCATTATAGTGAAGGACATGAACAAATCGATGGGACGACTGAACAATGGCATTCCACAAGTACCATATGCTGCAACAAACCAAGAGTTGCTTCTGTTCCGGCAGGCACTCCCCATCTGGCCCATGAGGGAGGACATCATAAACCTAATCAACAGTAACCAGGTGGTTGTCATCAGTGGTGAGACAGGCTCCGGCAAAACTACACAGGTTAGTTGTGTCCAAATTCGGCTAGATTCATTGAGGTTTGTGTAGAAGTGAATAGTGTAAAGAATATTTTAATGCTGAATGATATTATTTGAGGGTCACTAGAGTAAGTAAGGTAGTAAGCTAGATAGATTAAATTGCATTGCATTACATAAATGGAAAATATATTTTTTAAACATTTCACAACAATCCATTTCTCCAGCATGTCACCAATGATAATTTTATTTATAGTTTATTTTCTTGAACTATCATTCAAAAGACTCAACCAAAATTAAATAATTTACTGTATACCCAAACTTTTACTTTCTGAATTTCATACAAAAGACGTGCTTTTTAAGCTCAGAAAGTGAGATATCTGACTTCAGTTATAAATTACATGGGATAAGTGCTGCTATCACAACGAAAAAATCGACTTCTCACTTCTCTACTGAAGAAATAGAAGGTACTGGGGCATGGTGCGGCATTGCAGCTGTCAGCATTCCCTACCCTTCCCCCAGAGACAGACAGGAGGTGGGCAGACGAGAAGAGAATTTGTGTTCATTACTGATAAGTGTGCAAGGAAATGTACTGTATACAATGTGTTGATAGCTGAGCTAAGGATCTATGTGGCATTCGGTCTGGGTTGCCCGGTTGGTGTTATACCAGTGATGTTATACTGAAATGAAAACGTGAAGGGTTGTGTACAACCCAGAAGCATACATACTGATCATCCATGACTTCCAGAGTGTTGAAGAGAGTCGTACAGCGAAATCGTCAATCATCCACACTAACCATGACACAGGAATTCCGAACTGCATCAGGATCTTCTTCAAGCACCATGACTGTTCGGCGAGAGGTGCGTAAACTTGGTTCCCATGGCTCAGCAGTTGCCCATATCCACACATCACACAGGCAAATGTCAAATGCCACCTCGCATGGTGTAAGGAGCGTCGAAACTGGGCCGTAGAAGACTGTAAAACCGTTATGTGGAGTGATGTGATGAATCACAGTATACAATGTGGTGATCTGATGGTAGGATATGGGTGTGGCAAATGCTTGGTGAACGACATCTACCTGCCTTTATAGTGCTGACTATGAAATTCAGGGGTGGTGGGGTTTTAGTGTTGTCATGTTTCTCCTGGAGGGGCCTGGTCTCATTGTTTTACTTGGTAAGTCATGGCACAAGCTTACATTGACATTTTAACCACTTTCATGCTACCTATCGTCAAAGACCAGTTCAGGGATGACCATTGTGTCTTCAACTCAACCGAACACCCATCCTTACTGTAGGGCTTGTCGGGAAGTGGTTTGACGACAACAACGTCGTACTAATGGACTGACCTGCGCAGAGTCCTGATTTGCATCTCTGGGATGTTTCGGAATGCCAACATTGTGCTGGACCACACCGACTCACATCAATATCTCTTCTCATTTCTCATTTCGACGCTCGGGGATGAATGGGCTGCCATTCCCCAGGAAGGCTATCATGAAGGCTAAGGTTGGGCCAACACCGTATTGACTGCAAGTGTTCCCAGTGAAGGCTGCCCAAACTTGTACTTCATTTTGAGGTGGATGTCCGGATACTTTTGATCACATAGTGTATGTTTGCGCTGGAAAATGAGACATGCATCGACACGTGTAGAGCAATGACAGATGACGTGGTATAACAGACAATTATTTGAAATTAACCTAATATAAAGCATCGAGTGCATTCAGGATTTTTACAGGAATGTGCTTACATTGTGAAGTGTCCATGTCAGGTAATGGACTATTTCTAAAGGTTTTCTCCTTATGAGTTAAAGCCCAGAATTATCAGCAACTGGCTCAGCCATTATAGTTTGCACTGCTGCTGTACATATTATGTCACAGGATGTTAACTTCACGCACTTTAACACAGCACTGACACCGTATTGTAATACAGCACAAGTGGTAAACAGTAACAGAAACTGATTGAGTAGTGACACAATCATAGAAAATTACATAACCTCCTCATTATGTTATCACTGTGTCTCATTTCATTGTCAGTGGTTCATTATCGGCACCGTCTACAAATCACACTCTTTCTTGACAGCTTTAATTAGTTTTCCAACTGCTTCAAATGTGTTTTCTTCTCGTGTTTAGAAATACAGCAAATTTTTCGTTAAAATTTCGAAAATATATAACAGGTGTGTGTTTTTAGACATGGAACTAATTAACATCATATTCTAGGTGCCACAAAGAGTTTCTTTATCCTGTATCTGCATCCAATGGGAAGGGGTTCAGACGTGTGCGTTTGTTGACATGCTGAGTCTTCTTGTATGGAATGTGAAGATCAGCTTTTTTTGCTAAAATATTGCTCGGTTGCATAATTGTCTAAATAATTAATTTCTCTGACACAAGTTTTGTTATGGGGTTGTTGCCCATACCATTTCATTTATCACTTTATTTTATGTAGGAAATATATATATATATATATATATATATGTTTAGAGATGATTTCGATTAAATTATCATTTGTGTAATTTTTTTTAATTAAAGACCTATTACTGTTCATTAACGATTATTATAATTCATGTGCTCATTCAGCATTGAATTGATCTGTGGTACTGAAACTGAACGAAATCGATTCAATAGTTTAGGGAAAATCATTGTACATGGGCGGACAGATGGACAAATAGAGAATTAAATATAGTATTTCACATTCGTGTCATTTAATTGCAGTGAAATGCCAGTACAACAAAAAAAATGCTATAAGTACTTTTACAATAGAATGTCAAAGAATTGGTATAAGTTGATAAGGGCCATCGGGACAGTCTTCTGCTGTCTACATTACTTGAGTTGTGATGTGCTTGCAGGTTCCACAGTTTATACTTGAGCATTGCCTCGGTACAGGCAAAACTTGTCGCATTATCTGCACACAGCCACGTCGCATATCAGCTGTATCTGTGAGTGAACGTGTTGCTGCTGAACGTGACGAGAAGATTGGCCAGTCTGTTGGCTATCAAATTAGATTGGAGAGCAGGTATGTACTAACAGAAACAAAACTTTGCATTGAAAAGTCTTGGTCAAAATGAAGGACATCTCTAAGAAAATGAAAAGAAGGGAGATCTACAGGGTAGACAAGAAGTCACTTTACACCTACACACCTATTGATCTAATGGGTCTGTGTGAACTCCAGTTTGACTGCAGAGTTGGATACGCTCCCAGGTCCTGTGTGACATTTTGCATAACATCTCTGGTGTTATGGTTGTGAAGGCAGCTTTCACAGCAATTTATAGCCCATCATTAGTTTGTTGCAGTTTATTGCTGCTGTCTCTTTGATATATCCCACCCTCCTCCACCCCGCATAGGCTGTTGTCTGGTGTTGTCAAATGAAACTTCGTGGAGAGCATGCTATTGGTGATTGTGATGGAGATCCATAGTCAGTTCACCTTCTTGGGAAGTTGTTTAGGAAGTGAAGAACAGTTAGCCAAAATGGGTCATCGTACCATTATGCTGATGCTCTACCCAATCCATAACTCAGTTTTCAGTCAGTTGGACTATTAACCAAGTTCGAAGCATTTCCAGATATGTTTCATTAATAAGTTCTTCAAGAAAATATGGTCCAATGACGTAATTTGCAGCAACACTTGCCCACAATCTGATATGTGGTACATTGTGTTCCAGTTGAAGAGGTGGATTCCAAACTGGCCTAAGTCCAAATGACAAGTTATGAGAGAAATGACAAAAACTGATAAAATAAGTTTGACGCCTTTAGTGTCTGCCTATGTTTTTTTCAAATGGATCTAAGTTAAGACTTAGTCTGTTAAATAAACGTACACAGTTGTATGTAGGCTTGAAAAGGATAAATTGAAACGTGAATAAAGCAAGTTTAAAAAAAAAAAAAAGGACTTAGGACACTTTGGAATCTACCTCTTCAATTCCAATATGAAGTGTGGACTTTCCTTTGCCCATGCTGTGTGCGTTTGTGCATGCTGTGGTAAATCATACACTCATCTGTAAATGGGGCAATTGCTTGAGATAAAGCTGCAGGAAACTGCTGAAGCAATAAAGTTCATATGCAAAAACAGATCAAAATAACTTCACCAATAAGTAGGTGTGTTTGTAACTTCACCAATAAGTGTGTTTGAAAATGGTGTTACTTTTTTTTTTAATTTGTTGCATTAATATGCAAAATATGGTGTTTGTGTTTTTATTCATGGCTGAATATTCTCGAGCATCAAAATGAGATTTAATTACATTATAATATCTTAAATACATTTACGACACACAAATTGTATCTTATTTTAAAAACAGTATTATATGTAACAGGAAAAGCAAAATAATATAATGCATACATAAGCAGATACAGTTCACAATCTGTGCCTGTAGAGAATTGGTTATTTGATGCCAATTCTGGAAAAGATAAAAAATAAATATCTTTAATTTTGAAATTAATACTTCTAATATTTCATCTGGTTATACTCATGTTTTGCTTAAAGGAAATAAATAATATCTTTAAATTTGTATTAATATAGTACCAACAGCAATAAAAAAATCAACATTTTCAGAAAAAAATTCTGACAGAAATAAAAGTAGACATATTTATGACTAACAACATAATAAAGTAATCTGATAAACTGAAAAATGTGGGAAATGGAGAATTTACAGGAGAGGACACTATATGGTGAATACTGTTTCAAGTGATGCAGACACAACTGTATTTGAGTGGATTACTTTACAGTTTTTCACTATCTTGAGCTGTGAAACCGGTTTCTCTGTTATTAATGTCTTACCATCTGTGCAGGGTGTCTCCCAAGACAGTTCTTACATACTGTACTGATGGTGTATTGCTACGCACTCTAATGGGAGGTGACTCTACTCTGGCCACTGTGACTCACATCTTGGTGGACGAGGTGCATGAGCGCAGCCGCTTCTCTGACTTCCTGCTCATTGCGCTGCGGGACTCACTGGCCAAATTCCGATCTCTGCGCCTCATCCTCATGTCAGCTACCATCGAGACACAAGTGTTTACAAAGTATTTCAACAACTGTCCAGTAATCTCGGGTATGCATCATCCTATGTTTATGATTAATGTTCTTTGTAAAGATGGTCATACTAGTTATTGCTCTTATCATTACGTATTGTGTCACACTTCAGTACTCACTCATACACCAGTGCCAACTCGATGTATTTCATAGATTATACAGGCCTGCGATGAAAAAACTTTTTAAGAAGTTTTAATTGTCCTTTATGTATTTTTGTGTACTGAAGCCAGAAATCAATGATTTAATAAGAGATTTAGGATTACCCAAGCTAAGCTCTTATGCTCCAGAATAAAAGAAATGAATTTGGTGACATCAAGAGCATTTCTTGATTGTTACAGGAGTAGAGAAGAGGAATTTACTTCCTATTTTTCATAAGAGGGTGCCTTAGTATACCGCAGTGATAATCTTGGTTTGATACAAAACTTTAATGTTCAGTATGAAGTGGATGAATGGAAACTTTTATCAATTCCTCTAAAAGAAATCTGAAGGCAGTAATCAGTGCTTTTGCACAATGACAACAAGTAGGCTTTTTTACCTCTTGGTCACTTGGTAGACCATAAAGAAACTTATGAGAATCTTGAACTGGTTCTTACAAAGATAAAATATGAAGATTATAACTGGATGATCTGTGGAGATCTGAGAGAGTTGTGCATGCTTCTTGGTCAGCAAGCTGGGTATACTAAGTTTCCATATTTCCTCTGTGAATGAAACTGCAGAACAAGAAGCATTTATTGGGAACAAAAACACTGGCCACAAAGAACATCTCTTGAACCTCACACAAGAGGAAAAGCAACAAATGCAAGTTCACTATGGAGAGAAAAAGGTGGGATGAAGCATTTGACTGAATGTGAGTTGTTAATTATGACAATCTAATGGTTTTTGTGTAATATACCTTTAATATTTGCTCCAGGACATGGTTCACTACATTCACACTGCTAAGTAACCACTGCATGTTGTGGAAAAATGGTACGTTATAGAGAAACTATGAGCTCAGTTTTGGATTCAGCGCCCCAAAAAATTATAAATGCAGCATACATTTTTAGAAAAGTTTTTATGACCTTTAATTTTACAGGTCTGTGTTATTTGTAAAGTGAAACATTTGCTGCAGGTATCCCTTTGAGCTGATCTAAAGAATATGGTACAATATAGCACCATTTATTTAATTTTACTTTTTAGTTTGTGTCCACCGAGTTAGCTCTGTGATAGCGCGTCTGCCTCCAGACTAGTCAGTCCGGGTTCGATTCCCGATTCAGGACTAGGAGAAATGGCGGTGCACAACTTCTAATCACTAAATTGTGCACCAATATGCCTGGGTTAAATCCCAAATCTCTCCGCAGTACATATGAAGGGAAGGCATGTGTTAATGTTGATAGTGATTCGTCCGTCAGATGGGGATGTTAAGCCTGGCGACTCCCTTGGTGCTATTCAACAGGAGTAGACTATGTGCTGACACTGGATTTCCCCTTCTCCCTTCCTCACCTTCATCATCATCCTCACTCATTCCCTACACTACATTTAGACGAACACTTACACATACACTCACCCTAGTACACGACATAACTCTTCATAGACACACATCATGCATAACGTGGCCTGCCGAAGTGGTGTGCAACTTGAAAATGGGTCACAGTCCTGCCATTTATCTGCAGTATGCGGAACTCGAATCACGCAAGTGAAGTGGGTAGGCATTACACACACACACACACACTTTTTAGTTTGTTAATAATGCTTTATCATCAACTAATGATGCTGGTTATTTAATGTCGATGGGATTGGTGATAGCAAGATGGTATATTTGACAAGATGAGGTCGAGCACCATTTATTATAAGGATGATAATGAATTATGATGAAATGATGGTAAGAGAATTAGAATTATTTCGAGAGATCCTGCTTCAACAACTTTTCTTTATCACATATTCCATTTGACCTCACTATGATTTGAATTCGAATCCATAGTGTATAAAGCTTATGCTTTAGCCATTCAACTAATGGTTCGTCAGCTACTGGTTCAACAAACTAGTCTCTTCAATGTGTTCTAATTTGTTTTGGTAGCATTCTCGTTCACGAAATGTTTATTCAAGTAATAATACGAGACTCATCTGGAAATCAACCTCTAGTGGGCTGGTAAATTAATGCAAGAAAGAAGGGAAAGAATTTATTACACTCATACAAGTTTTACATAATATGTTTATGGTTAGCGTGGAATAGCCACCCATCAAGCCATTTCATTTAATGCCGTTGCTGTAATGAGCAAATAAACTTGACCATTACATACCATCAAAATTCTGCTGACTGAAATTCTTGCCTTTTTTTTTTTTTTCTTTTTTTTTTTTTTCTTTTTTTCTTTTTTTTCCCCCAAACTGAAAGACACATGCAGCTGAAATTTATCGGAGGATAAGTAAGGCGCATGATAAAACTTCAGGAGTGAAAGGTGTATGAGAAAATGGTGACTGCATAATGAAGATTGTCAACAGAGGTTGTATATGATGATTGACGATTTTGTTGAAAGAATCGAAAAAGTGGTTCATTAATACAATCTGTTTACAATATCTGAGCTTTCTATAGTCCCGTCGCTCTAATTTCAGGCACCCAATAGCGTTGCAGGTCGGCTACATTTAAACGTGTGCGTCTTATGATTCGCTTATGAAGACGTTATTCATTTCTTAAGGCTGGATAAATACTTAATATAATCGCCCACCATTTTGGCTCTTTCGTTGGCGTTCGCAGAAAGCACACAAAGAAGTTATTTGCCGCTCAATTATTTGCTGAATTACAGTGCGTTTGATTTATTGTCATAGGAGCTACGACATGATAATGTTTAACGGTGTGGCAAATAGATTTCTCGTATGGTAGCTTGGGAACGAAAGAACAAAAATGGCGAATGATACTACCTACCCAGACTTTATAGAGCTTTCACTTCCTAAGACGTAAGCAAAGAGGCGGAGTTACGCCGGAAATAACAGCGTCGCGACTATAGCGAATTTTCTAAATCTAAAAACATGATATATGCCTATGACTAGTAGCAAGAAGGTTAATCGAGCCTCCTGAACAACTTTGAATTTAATTACTATTAGAGGTGAAAAATTCGCTTCAGCATCATAGATCAAACCCGGGTTTTTGGTTCTATGTACCAAGTCCTCTCACCATTTTTCTCCTCTAATATTAATTGTTACCATAACATGTATTCTGTAGGACCAAAAAATAATAATCTTTACGTGGATTCTTCGAGCAACAGTGCATATTACTATACAGATCACTGTGCATATTTCTGTGGAATCCCACCCACCAAGTCACTCAACTGACTGCGCTCCTTGTATAATGACAGTTGACGTAATATAAATGTCAACATACATGCCCAACTTGGAATCAGGCCACAAAGGGAAAAACACTGGAAGAGATGGGTTTGATCCAGTGCTGTGGATTGAGCTTCGGCGTAGCTCAATGGTGAGAGTGCTTGGTACGTAGAACCAAGGACCCGGACTCGATCCCTAGCGGCTGAGCAAATTTTTCTCCTCTAATATTTTATTGTTACTATAACACATGTATTCTATAGGACCAAAAAATAATAATCTTTACGTGGATTCTTCAAGCAACAGTGCATATTACTGTATGATCAATGTGCATATTACTGTGGAATCCCAGCCACCAAGTCACTCAACTGAGTGCGCTCCTTGTATAATAGCAGTTGACTGAATATAAATGTCAACATACATGCCCACCTTGGAGTCAGGCCCAAAGGGAAAAACACTGGAGGAGATGGGTTCGATCTGGTGCTGTGGATTGAGCTTCGGTGTAGCTTAATGGCGAGAGCACTTGGTACATAGAACCAAGGACCTGGGTTCGATCCCCAGCAGTGGAGCGAATTTTTCTCCTCTAATAATAATTGTTACCATAACAGATGTATTCTGTAGGACCAAAAAGTAATAATCTTTACGTGAAACTTTGAATTTGCTTTATTCACTCGTAATACACAGTTGTAAAACTTCATGCACCAGTCACTCCATATCTGCTTCGCAAATGACATTCTGTTTTGATCAGACGTAAGTAATATGCAACCACTATCACACACTAGAATTTTCTTCCTTTTTTTAAAAATCCAACACATAATATTAAACTCCCATAATATTATTTTCATATTGCGTTTTCAGATGCCTATGACTGGTAGCAAAAAGGTTAATTAAGACTTCTAAACTACTTTGAATTGCGCTTAACCTGGAATAACACGCCACAACCTCATCATGCACAAACTTCGCATGCATCATTATAAAATGTATAGATAGTTACAATATCATACAAGATAGTCCGTGACTTTGTATGTTTTAACTTAAAACTTTTAATCGACCCATGATATTCGTTACATTTTGTCTAGTTTTTAAGAATACACATCATATGAAACAAGTCATGTTTAATGATACTGAGCCCTCACACACACACACACACACACACATACATACATATGCATTGGTTATAATTGTAAAGTATGTCACCACAAAGCTCAATATAGTCTTTTTACCTTGTGGAGATTTTAACCTAAAATATTTGAATTGCTATATGTCATTTGTCCCATTTTAATCTGTTTCCATACATACATGTAAACCTGAAGATGACCTAGTCGAAAATGTTTGTTATTCACTAAAATATGTAGTGGGTTACATGCCCGCTTGTATGTGACAAATTTCTAGACTGAACATTTCCTGCAATTTGTTGCTTTTATATTCATCTGACTTATTGGAAAACATGTCATTAAAATCTTGAGCTTGAGTTTTTCTTTGTTCTATGAAATTAATTTCCCTTGTCTTTCGTAGTTTTTTTTATAATTATGGTTACTTTTTCTCTACATAGAGATTTAGATTTTCCTAGAAGATGTCTGTCTGTGCTCTGTGCAGTAGCTTTATAGCTTCTCTTATCTGTTTGAGGACTCAGGATCAAACCAAGGTTTAGCTGTCCTTTGTCTCTATAGGATGAGTGATGATGTATATAGTTTTCTATTCTTTTCAGTGAGGTATCTAGTTGGCCCTTTTTAAGGAAGGCTGATGCTTCGTCAATTGCTTGTTTTTTGGTTTCCATTTGTGTTCCTTCCAGTTTTCTTGAGACTGTAGGGAACTTTATTGCACTTTTGTTCGCTTCTCCTATATTAGTGTAATTTTTGTTCCTATCGGTAGATGTTTTCTTAGAACGACAGTTGGTGAGAAAGAGATTTCTTGTTGTACGAGTCATGTGAAAATGCAATCTTGTAGTGTCAGGCTACTATACCACATAGAATGAAAACATTAGTCACCTAGCCAATCACATGGTTCGTAACATCTCTCCCAGTTCAATCTCTGCACGTTAGTATACTGGTACTGCCAGCCCCTCACATTGAATTGAATATGAGTGATAGCCAATTTTGAAGTGAATGAGATATAATAACAACACCAGCAATGGCAACTTTAGAGTATCCCTTAAAAACAATACTATGAATGTAGAAAAATTAAATCATACCATCTAGGCAAAATTCGGGACAAATGGTGTCCCAAAATGCCTTCAGAAATATCCGGGACAGAGGGTCTAAATTCGAGACTGTCCCGGAAAAATCGGGATGGATAGTCACCTTAAATGTAGACCAGCCTCCTATGACGCATTCTGGGCAATGACTCTGTTGGTAAATTGGTCTACAGAACTGGCTTCATATGGGTGAATTACGAAAAGTCAAGTATCCACCATTAGGAAAAAAATATATATTTTTCCCCCTCTTTTTTGTTATAATTTACCAGTTCACTGAAGTTTGATTTCTAGAGGACCTACATAATATGTTGTATTTGAGCTGAACCATGGAGTACTAAGAGGGAATGTATTTGGGAATATTGAGCTTCTTATTGTTATGGTTATGTTATTAGTGGGAAGTTTGAACTGTCTGCTAAATTGTTCTTTTTCCATAACAATTACACAAAATGTCACTTCTGGAAATAATTTTAAATAAACAACAAAGTAATATGCAGTGAAGTGATTTGATGTCACTGACAAAACAATGTCTCATCATGCATTGATATTGAGTCTTAACTGGCATATCTACTTTTCTTCTTGCTACCCAATATAATTCAAGACGTTCATGTTGAAAGTCCTCTTTTATGCAGTTTTTGGCAAGTTATTTGTTATTCTTTGTCGAAGTTGGTTCAGGTATGTTGCATATTAACACATCATATACGTATCTTAAAGGCAGCCAGATAGCTCAGTTGGTAGAGCAGCTGGCTATGGACTGGAAGATCCAGGGTTCAATCCCGGGTGGTGATGGGATTTTTGTCGTTGTCAAACTTCCAGAACGGGCCTGGGGTTCACTCAGCCTCCTATAAGATTGAGTACCAGATCTTTCCCGGGTGTAAAAGGCAGTCAGGGCATGGTGCCGACCACACCACCTCATTCTAGTGCCAAGATCACAGAAAGCATGGGGCTCTACTTTCATGCCCCCCAATGCCTTCATGGCATGTGAAGGGGATACCTTTTTTTATATGTATCTTAAATGCATCCTATTTTATGTAGACTTCAACAGTTTAAATGTCTGTTAATTCCTTGTGGTTGGCTGATATTTTATTTAAAATTATATAGATGTGTTGATAAATTTTTATAAAATCATTATTTACTTACACACAGAACCATTAAACAGATGTGATTGAATTGTATTTAAATGAACTTGCTACAAATGCATTGGCAAAGCTTCTGGCATTACTGAAACTGTGAAGCAGAATTTGTTGCATCTACTGAAAAGTTCTCAGCTTAAATCTTGTAGCTAGAAGCTTTGTAAAACTGAGCCCATGTTAACCAGCATTAATATCCGTTATTTTGTTTTCAGTCCCTGGGCGGCAGTTTGATGTTAAGGAATATTTCTTAGAGGATATACTGAAACGGTGAGTATGAATGTTCAAAATGCTGCAAAATTAACTTTCACGACCTTACCCATGCCCATCACTAGTACAAGAACCTCTGAGGCTAATCACCATTTACTGGTGGAGTGGTTACCATATTTGCTTGCCCTTATACCCGGAATTCTCTTCTAGATCATACCTGATTGAGGACAGTGACTTAAAATAGGGTGATATTCTCACCTTGATTTCCGTATTAAATATATTAAAATCAGGATTCTCTCTCTTAGGTTTGTGGCATTAAAAGAATTCCCTTTATGGAAGAACCTCATTAAAAATTCACCAGCATGTCTCATCTATTTTAAAATTCACATCTTGTATTCATCACTGTCTGTTATCCTATTAAGGTTGTAACTTAATGTTATTACAGGAATACTTCACGTCACTGCCTATTAGGTAACATGGCTAATGAAAGAACTCCTGTAATTCAAACTCTGCATTGATCTAGAATTTGCATTAACATGTTCTATTCCAACTGAATTTGATTGTATTTTGTGCAATAAACTCTGAGACTATTTAATTATACACATGTACGAATATTGATTGGATCTATTATTAGGCAGTACCATCTCATTTGACGATATGTGTCAAAGGAAGAACAATTGTTTGTATACATCTGAAGTCTGATTAGTGTAATATGTAGCTAGTCGGCTATATATGTAATGGAGTGGAAAAAGAACTGGCCACCCTACCCCATTATTTCCTGGCCTAGTTGCCTCATAAGTGGTGCCTTGATGGTATTACTTCTGAGGTTCAGACCAGTCTTCGGACAGTTGACTAAACAGCAACAACTGGCTGTAAATAACTGCATTGAAGTATCATTTCGTACTTCGTCAGTGAGGGGCATCCTCTTTGTTCCTCATCATGCACAATGGTTCTCCCTTTCTTATACCTCTGACACATTTTTCTCACATTTCTTCATTCATTACACTGACACTATAAAGTCAACAATCTGCCTATAAATTTCTGCCACGTTCATATTTTGCATTTACTGTAAAAATCTTGTCACCAACTGCACTATATTCACGTTCATTATGAACATAGCAAACCGAGCAACTTTCGTAGAATAGTATTACTCACATATATGCTCCACTTGATGCTAAGCAATGACTGAATTTAATAAGGAAGTGCTACTATTCCTTGCATGGCCTTTATGCACAATCATTTCTTAGTTTCTGGACACACCTCGTATTATAGAGCAATAATATGTTCAGAATTCCGAAATTTGTTCTGATCCCTACATCTACATCTCTTTCCTTTCTTCTCTGCTTGGTTGAATTGAAGCTCTGGAAAATTGAATTTAGTGTTTCCTATGGTAACTTTTAGCAGGTACAATTATCTGTTGGCATATCATTCACAACAAGGTTCTTTTATTTATCTGTGTTAATATGTCTCGATAATAAGGCATATTACTACCTATATTTTTGTCTATGTATTGTGACTTTTATTTCACACAACAATGTTGCTTTTATTCACAACAATAATGACTTTCTATAACTGAATTTAAACACTCACGTCAACAATGGGTATTTCACTCCACACAGGAACACAGTATTCGTTATTGCACCCCACAGACGACAATGACAATTCACTTGGATTATTGAGAACAACAATGTACTGCTAATCTCAACTAATGTTCACAAAGCACTATTTACAAAACAAAACTGTCAGTTCTCAGTTCACAGTTCATTGCCTTAGCTAGTTCTTCTAGTTCATTCTCTCAAGTTCACAGTATATCGAACCCAAGACTTCCAGAGACAGTCCGCTGCACTCGAACTCAAGATTTTCGGACACGCCGCACTCGCCTGGTCGCTGTTACAGTTGCAGTCCTCCTCAAGTCGAACCCAGGTCTCGAAGGCTGGCTTCCTTGACATTCACTGCTGCTTCACAAGACTGATTCGCTGTTCTAAACTGAACTGGCTTGCTGTCGAAACTAAACTGGCTGTGCAGCTCACTCGGGTCTTCTATTTATTAGTTGAACCACACTTCGCGAAACTTCGACCCTGGAAATTTCCACAGATGCCGAGAGGATGGCGCTTCTCGAGACTTCTCCGGATTTCTCCTCTTAGTCGCAGTTGCTTTCTTCCCCCTTCTCCCTTCGCCACGCGCCGCACCACAGTGCTGGTCTTCCTTTCTCCCGGCACAAAGCTGTCAGCATCTACGCAGCTTTTCCCCTCTCTGTGCCACAGCGCGCCTTCCTTCTGCCGGACTTGCTTTCGATTCTCGACCCAGCTGTCCCAGTATGTAAACAGATATTTACTCTCCCCAAAATACCTGATTTTAATTTTGTTTTCAGAACCAAGTATATGAGCAAGATAATGCAGAAACTGAAGGGAGAGAAAGAATGTAAAAAGGAGCAACGACTGAAACTGGAGAAGTGGACCAAGTCTGTAACAGAGTCAGCACAGGAGGAGCGCGCCCTCAGGATTGAACGCAGAGCTATTCCTGCACCTATTTTGGGTCAGCAAAATGAGGTACCCAGGACTTCGCCAATTTTTCCGTAATTTATGTTGTTATTAAGAAATGTGGTGCCTTTATTATTTCTTTTTCTGAATGAAGAGAAGTCAAAATCACTTCAGAATGCTCTACTTCTCATAAGTCATTTATCTGATGTTCATGCTCTAGTAGCTAACATAAGATTTATTTGGACAAAGCAGTCTTGAAGCATATTTGTTCAACATATTTTAGTTTCTCTGCTAGTATCTTTGTTCCATATCCCTGTTATTAATTTATTACAAATTCCTTGAAAATAGGATCGACATTGAACATGCTATCTCAGTTACATAATTATGTTCTCTCAAATCAAGAATAAGATCAGCTTGATTTAATTGTAATTGGACATTTAAGAGAAAATAGGGTTATATATCAAAAGTTGACTTTGTTCCCCCCCCCCGCTCCCCCCTGCTCTCTCTCTCTCTCTCTCTCTCTCTCCCTCTCCCTCTCCCTCTCTATCTCTATCTCTATCTCTATCTATCTAATATATATAAAATCTATACTAATAATAAATCTGTAACCAACATTTTTCTTGTAATTTTTACTTTTTAAAAAATAATTGGTACCAACATGTAAAATTATCGGTTTTTTTTTTCTCTCCATCTGGATGTTTGTTACCTTTTCACGTGATAATGGGTGAACCGATTTATATGAAAATTGGAATATTAATTAAGTTTGTTCTAACTTAGATTTTAGGCTGTATGGTATTCAAAATACTTTATTTAAAAAAGGGATTATAAAGGGGCCTGAATTAAATAAATCGAAATATCGCGCTTATTGATTTTCATAAACAATATTGCATAACAAAAGTTTCTTCAAAAACGATTTCCGATAAGTTTTATTTATTCTATGCAAAATTTTGATAGGACTGATATTTAACGAGATACACGAGTTTTAAAATAACATTGTGTTTTATCAGTGCCACCTCAGACTGTAATGATAATATACTATAGTGAAGTGAAAACAAATGACTTCGTCTATAAGGGGCCTTGCACAATAACAAACGGAATCTATTCATTTAACACTATTTTATACGGTTATTGTATGATGGGATAGTGTTTATCAAATTAACATACAGATAATGTTTGTGTGTTTGTATGAAGTAATCTCAGAAGCTACTTAACCAATTTTTATAATTATTATTATTTCACTATTTGAAAGTGTGGTCTCTAGATGGACACAATGCTATATGCTATTACAGTAACTCCTGAGTGAATCGAGGACAGGTAAGATTAAAATAGATTCTTAAACACAGAAAACTTGATATCTTGTCGCAATATTATATTACTTGATTATTTAAACTTTATTTGGTCCACATAATATACTCTAATTTTATACACCAGTTTCTTTTTATCCACAGAACGTAATAGTATTTTTAAGAGTTTTCTCGTAAAGATGAGTATTTTCCTGGGACCAAAAATGCAGCACATATGGAGTAAAAATTAGTATTTTACCATTGAGCTCGCTGGAGCTGAGTTATTTTACAATGTGTCGCGAAATAGTGTTCCTGCGCTCATAATTTACCCATATTCGTTTCCTGTGTGTGTGTAACCATGCAAGAAATCTACAGCCATGTTTCGTCTGAACACTGGCCATGACTGCCTTGTAGCTCATCTCCACAATATAGGTAAATGACTTCAAACAATGCATCATGAATTCGGTCATGAAGAAGGAGCACCTTGTTAGAATGCAGAAGCCTCAATCACTTGCAGGCACTGACTTTAACCACATTGTACGGAGAGGTCAGAAGATTGATGGTTATAAACCAAGCAGCCTTCCATTAGGCAAGAATAAGATGTAATATTAACTTCATTGTAATAAGTTCATTCTCTTTGTGTACAAGATTGACTGTGTTCCAGCAGCCAGTACCTGAGAAGATGGAACTAGAAGCATGGCTTGTGGAGGAGATGGATCGCTGTATCTCAGAGGCCTGGCTGTCAGGATCAGAAGATGCCTTTACACAGCTTCTACATCTCATCCTTTCCGAGAATGTATCTGTAGATTACCAGGTATTGTGTTTGATCTACATATATCAACACAGTTACTATTGGTATTCTGTTTTTTCTTCTAATTTTAATGAATATTATGCGCATGGCATTGATTTATTTAATTTATAAGTAATATGAGGGTGTAATGATAGTAAAAATTATAATCTTTACCCCCAGTTCAGTAGCAACTGTGATGAAAGGAACATTTCGTGGGCATCATACCAGAAGGGCATATCAACGAATGCAGCATTACTGACACATTTGAATAGAACCTATTTATGTTCGAAAACAAATGTTTGAGAATTACAGTGGGTATGAGGAAGAATCAAAGAATGTACTTGTTATGTAGACAAAGATAGAAGAAATTATTCTATATTTAAATGGCTCTAATGTAAAGTTACAGTTTTGTTGATATGCCCTTCTGGCATGATGCCCTCAATTTGATTGTAAGAAGTTATGTTCATTCTTCACTCTGCTTACCTTGTAGAGTAATATTTTTCTACATGGTCTTGATGTACTATAATTTTTAATATTTTAATATAATTACACAGTCAGTATCTTATTGAAAGGTGATATCATTTCGTCATCGTTAAGGTTCGAATCTTCTTCAAAAATAGACCTTTGAACAATTATATGTTTTACAAGTCTTGATGATGACGACGACGGTGGAGAATTGTTGGGATATCACAAGGGAACCAGAGTACCTGGAGGAAACCTCTGTTTCCTGGACCCGGGCTTGTCCAACACAAGTCATAAGTTCATGGTATAGCAGGATTTGAACCTGGGCCCCCTGTAAACTGAGTACTCCAGCACTGAGCGACCATGGTGGTTTGTTCATAAAAATATTCAGTCTAGCTAGTTCAGTAGAAATGTTTAAATATCAGTTAAACTTAGCAATCCCTTCTCATTTTTCATACTTTGCTGACTGTGTGTTCAGAAATTGAGCCACATATCTAGCAAAGACTTATGGAAAAATTTGAAGGATGAAAATTGTTTTTTGTGTATTTCTCTGAGCAGACTGAATGCTTTGTGTATGTAAAGTTCCTTTGATAGATATAATTCCTTTGATCATAGTGTGCCTGTTGCAGGGATCTGTTCTTGATATTTATACTCAGTACCACTAATCAGTGTAAAATATTGAGAGTATTTTTACAAAATCTCTGAATAATAAAACATAACAATGTTCTTCAATGAAGGCACATAGGGACCTTTTCTTGAGTGCATTATTGGAATGGTACATGAAAGTATAACCAGGCTGTGTATTGACAAAAGCTATTGCTTCTTCCACTATACATGACAATGTAACTCTCGATAAAAAAAAAGTCGGCAAAGTTGGATTTTTATTGATACATTGACAACAGAACTCAATCCATTTTCTAGTAACTGCGAGGAAAGTTCTCTTCTTGCATCTGACATAACTGGCACCTCCTTGAAAAATTCGAAATTTACATGGAGTGCTAGGAGGTTTATGAGAGACCTGTATTTTCTCACTTCTAAGGTGAAAATTGTTACTTGTGCACTTCATGCTTTAAGTTTTCCTACAGATACAAATCACACAGTGTCAAATCAGAGATACATCTGACTTTAGTTCTGTTAGTGTATGACGTGATGCATTTTCTCCCCTCTCGAAAACTACGTTTTGTTTTATTTAAAATCCTGTATATTGTGAGAAGGATATATCCTGTGAAATATTCTTCTTGTTATCCGGAATGACATAAATAATTTATTGTTTTTCTGATCTGTACCATATGCTCGATATGATCACATTAAGCACTGACAAACTTTTTTTTTAAGTGAATTTATGCAAAATATTGTTTATTTGAACTTGCAACACATGTGACAATGCTCTGATTTTCTTTGAAGTACCGTATGGTCCAGATGTGTTTTATTGTCGAAATGTATGTGGCATGTTCGTCAAGTGGAGAGAGAATCTGGCTATACAGTTTATGTGTTATCTTTAAAGTAACACTGCAGAAGGAGGTGAATAGCCAGGAACATACTTCGACACCTTTATTTCTTGGTATTCATTTGATAAAAGAGCCGTTTTAAAAGTTATTGCAAAGAGAAAACACTCTTTTCTCTGCCCAGCATAGAAGTTTATTGCCAATCACCTTCTGCTGTATTGGCTTTAAATTATGGACAATATTTGGTAAAAACATTTTTGTACAAACTGTATATTATCCTTTGACACACTCATATTCTTGAGATCAAGTTGGATACAATGCAGTACATTTCGTCTATGCTATTTTTTATTGTATTCCAGCATTCACAAACGTCAGTAACCCCTCTCATGGTGGCTGCAGGCCGGGGCTGTCTCAACACAGCAGAGCAGCTGCTGAATCTAGGTGCCAACCTAAATGTGAGAGCATCCAATGAGTGGACTGCTCTGGACTGGGCACGCACCATGAAGCAGAATGAGGTCATTGAGCTCATCGAGGCCTATATGTGAGTTGCTACACAAATGATACAAGAAAATTTGCTCTCATCTAGTACATTCATTAGGGGACAAGAAGCTAATCCAGAGCTTGAATTTGTATCTGACGCAGTCAACCAATAGCTGTCCTGTAGGCTAGTTTATGAAAAAAGCATATGTGTGTATATCTGCCATGATAATCTGAATAATGAATCAGTATGCTTAAGTCTTTGTTCACCAGATTCATATGCATATGCCAGACAAGGATACCTCAACATTGTAAGCTGATCCTTAAATTTGAAAAATGAGCCAAAATTAAGTTATTCATTGATCAGTCAGAAACCATAAACATCAATTTCGATTACTGAAATATTGAGCTTATCATTACAGCATATTGATCTTTCATATTACATTTATTTAGGTAAATTAGTACATTTTCACACTAGAAGTGGAGGCATGTATTTACCAGTAATTGAATATAAACCTCTATAATACATGCAGTAATAAGACATTTATTCGAAGGATCTCTACACTTGTTTTATTTAATTCATCACCTGGCAATACCATGTATTTGCGCCTTAATTCTGTTTTGTTTAAGGATATACTTCGTTGTATAAATATTTATATAAAAATATTATGGGTTACAAAAACCTCATGACCTGGAAATCACATGCAAACTGTTTGGCATGCCTATAACTGAGTTTGTAAGGATTAATGTTGTTGTGGTTTCCTTCTTGTAGGAATACAGAACTGAGCAACTGTCCAGATTTTTTACTTGCCAGTGAGGACACAGAATTAGGGGAAGAGGAGAAGGAGCTGTTAGACATTTACCATCACAGTTTTAATGATGAGAACATCGACATGGATCTCTTGATGGCACTTCTGACTGATATTCACACTACCCAAGACAGAGGTATTGTTAGCTAGAGTCATAATGTTGTTGTTGTTTTCTAATGCCAGGCATTTGACAACAAAATAGTCATAATGTGCAGTTTTATGTACAGCTTACTATATAAGGTAATTACTGGTGAGACACTCATGAGATAACGACTAAAGAGAAATGAATATATTTTATATTACCTATATAATTATATCCATTGTAACATAAGAGGTCCTTCAGATTTGATCCATTAACTGAAGGACACATAAAAAATTGTAAATCAGACATTCCAGTTATCACAGATGTTACATTTTTACTGTTGAAAATGAAATGACTTTTGTCAACTTTTATTGTTAGAATAAATTTAGAAAATCAGTATCATTTTACAAAAAAAAAAGTTGTTGAATAAAATGTTTATTATTGCAGTAAATAAAGAAGTCTCCATTATTGATGTTACAAGATTTGTGAATTCACTTTACACCTTATTAACAAAAGGTGTAAAATTCAGGTCTCTGCCTCAAGCAAAAAATATATTCATTCTCATAGTGTCCATGTGAAAGTTATGCACATCTCATGGCATCCAATTAGTTCACAAAAACATAATCGGTAAATATTTTATAGCTGTTTCTTCCATGTCACTGATGTCACACATTTTGTCACGAATGTTACAGATGAGTTAATGTCCTTCACTTTTTTAGTTTCAAAACAACTATAACATTTCTAAATCAAAATATTCAGCTGAACTGTAAGATTGACTGTTATTAACCCAAAGTACTGAAAATAAATGGCAGAAAGAATAGAGTACAGAGTAAAAAGTTCCTTGATCCTGGAGTCTGGAATTAATAGTCCAGACTGAAAATATTTCTTAAACAATAGCTCCTTGAAAAACATACACTTAACACGTGATCTCTCTATGAATAAGTGCTGCAAACTTTAAGGAAACAGAACAGTACCTATTATCCAGTCAAGATCACTTAGATTCAATGTCCATAAAACTTGTGAAATGTTTTCTTTTTGAAAATAAAACATTAGAATATTTAATTTTAGAGTCTTATCTATGTCTTACACTAATAATAAAGAAATATTTCTGAAAAAGACTTTTTCATTGGAATTCCCAGGTTGCTCAGAATGGCTGAAATGTAGTTTTCTGAATCCATCCTAGGTCAGAAACCAAACTGGAAAATCAGATCTGGACATTTTGTTATTAGCAGATATGGTGTTGGTAAGTGCATGCATTGGCAGCATTTTGTTTATTCCAGGTGCAATTCTTGTGTTCCTTTCTGGATATGATGACATTGTGACTCTGAGAGAGAGAATAATGGCTGAGGATAAGAAGCTAATGGAAGTCTGCAAGTACATTCTCTACACCCTGCATTCCAACATGCAGGTTAGACAAACTGGAGTATGAAAAGTAGTCGTCAGAGTAGTTGTTCTTGCTATGTAGGCTATAAATAAATTACTTTGATGCCTGAGGTAAAATTATGAATTTCGAGGTTACGATGAAAATGCATCTTTTAAGCATTCCATGTAATGACCATTTCCATGTTGTTTGACAATACAAACAGAAGTGATAATTGTTGGAATCTCACAAGAGGGCACCAAGGAAGGTACAATATTGTTTTAATTGTGAAGTAATTCTTGTGTTAATTTACTAAGTGGTAATCTACTAGGGTGCTATGCATAGACATTTTGCTAGCACATGCTACGAACGTTATAAACTAGCCCCGGCTATCGTGTGATTACTTGTACAGGATTTATATCATATCATATTGCTAACACTGGTTTATGAATACAAAAAACATTAGTTCGCTGATCATCCACCGGAAGCCCGCACTAAGAATGTCTAAGAATATGGCCCTTAGTCTCTTGCATGTACGTCATACACATGTAACACTGAATCATTGTTGAGAATTTCTCTGTTTATGAAAAGGTAAATATGTTATGACAGAAATAATAGCGAGAAGAAAGACTGTGATTACAATTGAATATGAGTGAGATCTTCAAATGTTAAGTTCTGCTCTTTCAAGTTATCTTATTAACTAAATAAACATATGTTCTCATATTCTCTTTGTAAACATATTAGCGTCATAAAGTTGACACACAATTTCTCATATTGTTTACATGTTATAATAATTTAGTTGTTTTCACACCTGTGAAGTAATGGTTAGCGCGTCTGACCTTGAAACCAGGTGGTCCAGGTTCGAATTCCGGTTGGGCACATTACCTGATTGAGGTTTTTTCTGGGGTTTTCCCACAGCCCAATATGAGCAAATGCTGGGTAACTATCGGTGCTGGACCCCGGATTCATTTCACTGGCATCACCTTCATTTCATTCAGACACTAAATAACCTGAGATGTTGATACAGTGTCATAAAATAATAATTTAGTTCCTTTGTCATGCTCCAAATGAATTTTTTTTTAATCTGTGGTGCGACAGCCCATGAAGGGCCAAAGCCTACCAGCTGCTGCTGGCCTCACGTCCACACGCCTCAGTAGAGGTGAACGATCATCCAACCAGAATGGAGATATAGTGTGATTAGCATGATTATCCTCTCAGCTGTTATAGCTGATTTCTGTAAATGGATTTCATTACCTAGCGTAGCTCTCCAAATTTATCACAATGCTGGGTGGGCACCACTGGCAGAAATTTCATGAAAAAATTCTTGCTCCGTGAGGACTCGAACTAATGCACATTCCATAACGCGAGTCTTTAAAGCATGATGCCTTAGACCACCATGCTTACAAATGATATTACTGTTTGTAATTTTTTTTCTTGAACTGTACCTTCAAAGACCTTTTTAAATGAAATAATCTAATATGAATATAAATAAGAACTTTAGTTTTCTAAATTGCACATAAAAATGACATTCTATAGAAAGTAAAATCTACCTTAAAGTGACCCTTCATTAAACGGAAATTTGTGTTAAACAGAAATATTTTCCAGCTCCGTGACTAGGGCTGGAAAACATGTTCAGTTCCCTGGATTAAATGGAAACTAATGCGAAAATGAAAATCAAAATAAGTATTTATATGGAAAATTTTCAGTGTTCCAAAGTGTATTATTTAGAAAAAAATGTAGACATTCTATACATTCTACAGACCTTTGCGCCTCAGTGTTGGAAATTCCTTGTTACCACAGACAAACCATTGTATTCATGCATAGTTCATCTCACTTGGAACATTTACAGCCAATTATCACCTCCAAATTCAAGCAGGTATCTGACTGTTCTAACTCATTATGCTATTCTAAGAGGAGTTGAAAAGTGGAGCTACATACATTACCTTTCTCCTTCATAGTTCTTTTATTGCTTGTTGCCTTGCTTACAGAATTGTGTACTGTAATTGCCTCTTGATTGTTACGCATTTCTCACTTCCCATACTTGTGAATGGCCAGTCACCTTTGGAATTCATATTTTAATGACACAATAGTAACTGCAGTATTCATCCATGATTGCCTGTGTTAAATTTACCCCTTCATATTTCTTAGTTTAGTCTGGCAGTTGTCTTTATGTCTTCAAAGACAAGAGTTGTGCTTGATCGTAACACGAAGGAAAAATGATTCATGCGAGTGAGAGAGGTAAATTGTCTGTTAAACAGATCATAAAGATGTTCGATGTTGGTAAAACACAAGTGTACAAAATTCTGAAGAAGAAAATGGACATTTTGAAGCTGTAGGAAAAACTGCACTAATAGAAAAATAAAGGGAACTGAAGAAAACTGCATACGAAGACATTCATGAAATAGTGTGAGAGTTGTTTATCAGTGTCAGGGCAAAAAATGACTGCATGTCAGATCCTGTGGTACAGAAATATGCTAGAAAGATATCTTAGTATGATTTCTCAGGCTCAAGTGTTTGTGGAAAGTCAGGCAGCCAAAGATGTAAACTGTGTGCAGAAAAACCTATTTGACTACTGGAAAAAATAAGAAAAGTGAGTAATTATTTTTATATTCAGAGTAATGTTTGCAATTACAGTGTGAATAAGTAAATGAGTAAGATATTTCATCTGAAGTAAGTGAATGTCCCTGATTTAATTTTTATAATATACCTCCACTAAATGGAAAACTGGATTTGGTGGAAAATATCCTTGGTCCTTTGCAATCTGTTAAGGATAAGTTTTACTGGGAACCCAGGAACAAATCCTGGCGAGTTTCAGGGAATTTGTGGTGGACAAAGACAGTGCTTAGTGGTAGATTTTTGCGGGGTACTCTCCCATTTCCCTTACTGGCATTTTGTCATTAATCATCATGTGATGCTATGTATACTGCCTCCCATGGTACACCAAAGGCAATGCTACAGCAGCAAAACAATCTCCAGTTACAAGACGTCACTCCTGGAGGGAAATGCTTGTCTGAATGACTCAAAGTCAAGTGTCCACCTTTGGATTTATAAAATAAATAATCCTAAAAGTTTTTTTTTTTTTAATCCAATGCCACCAGGTTGTCTTTTCGACATTTTTGGTCTTCTCTCCTGGCCGTGGCTTAGCTGTAACCCACTTCTGAGGTTGGAGCGCCTGGAAGGCGGAGTTACATTACCCCGATGATGTGATAGGATGATTATGATAATGTGGTGCCAGGAGAGGTCTTAAATCTAAACTTAACCTAAATTCCAGACCATGGACGAACACAGGAACAATCCCCTTTAAGGAAAAATTCCTGTACTCTAACCGGGAATCGAACCCGGGACCTTATGAACTATAGCCAGAAGCTCTGACCACTAGACCAATAATCCTAAAAGTAAGACGTTTGATTTACGTATACACTGTGACCTGTAACAAATGTGTTTTACTTTATGATAGATGTTAATCCTATAACAAAAAGGTACACTTCACTAAGGGTAGTGACTACCTGGTTAGACCTAAGAACTTTTGGGACTCTGACAAAATTCGCAAAGAAAAGTTGAAATAATTTTGCATACCTGTATAATTAATTATTATGAAACCTGGGAATCTTGGGATATTATACTGGGCAAGTCATATTTATCTCTTCATCTAATGCAGGAATAAAAAAAGATCGTAAAGATTTGATTTCGAGCTTGTTGCTGTTTTGTGTTTTTGACTTCAAATAAAGATCTATTATTTTGTATTTATTTCATGCACATCACTCATTGACTCAGAGACACTGTATAGTGTATATGAATAAAATTCGGCCATTAGTTTAAGATACATTGCTATACATAGATGAATGGATAGATGACATGTCCAAAATCACTTTACCTGTACCAGGGATGCTGAAATCTTGTACTTCTCCGAAAATCTTGAACTCCATATTTTGTATCATCACAACTTTCTATCTTATGCTTCTTATACTGAATAACAAAGTAAAAATAATATGTAACATCCCTATTATAGATAAGTGATCTTGGCTTTCTGTCTGAAAGCATATGTTTTTTTTTATAAACTTTAAAGCCTTTTGTTCAATAAGAAGTCAAAACACAACATTTCGAATATTATATCTTTCTTTGAAGTGCCATGTTGTTCAGACATATGTGCAGCAATAGAATCCAAAGAAATCCCAATCTAAAAACTGTAAATCACTGAGGTAATACCCATTACTATCAGTATTTAGAGTTACTGCAATTGTAAATTGAGTACAGATAGGGTTTTGTTCTGAGTAGTTACAATTAAAAATTCTGCTTACATTTAAACTTATTTTTACAGACAGGTGACCAGAAGCGGGTGTTCCGTCCTGCGCCACCTGGTGTCCGCAAAATTATCTTGTCGACCAATATTGCTGAGACAAGTGTCACAATCGATGACGTAATGTATGTCATAGACTGTGGCAAGGTGAAAGAGGTGAGTGATATCTACAAGCTTGTAGCATTTGTTATGCTTGTGAAAGAGGGGTTAGAGAGTTTTTTTGTGTGCTTTACTGTATTGTATTAGACATAAAATACAGTGTGAGTCACGAAGTTCCCCCCCCCTCCAGTTTATGGAGGTGATTCTTGAGGTTATTTGGAACAAAAATGTAAATAAATTAATGAGATCGCATTCATAATTACGGAGTTACAACATTTTTTCGAAATGCGACACAGAATGGAGTGCTAGGAATGTTTGTTGCCATAACTACGTGCACCCTTAGATTACTGCATCTGGAGTTGGATGAAAGACATTATGTATCAGGTTAAGGTACAAACATGTGAAGAGTTGCTTCAATGCATTCTGGATACCGCAGTAACAATAAGGAATAAACATGTGAAGCTGTGAAATGGTACACGTGGGGTTCACATCCATGTGGACTATTGCCTTGAGATTCAGGCATTTTCAAAAATGTGATTTAAATCCACTCTGAATGAAAGAGACTGATACATAAACAATCAATTGTTTGTATTTTAATTATTTGCATAGTACATAATTTCAAAATTATGTTGCATGTGTTGCCAGAGAATGGTCAATTCATTGAGGGTGATTGATCTTCGAGGACAGTAAAAAATCATTTAGAAGAAAAGTGAAATTGGGAGTCTCACTTTGTGGATTTAGAGCTTGTAAAAGCACCTTCTCTCTGTGTAATAAGCCTTCAGGAAAAATTTAGTTGCTGTTTCTCATCCACGTCAAAATACAAGTCTGGTAGTCGTCATCCTCAATCACTCCGTTATTGGAAATAATGAATTCTGTCTTGCAGGTGATTCCAAACTTAAAAATTAAATTCATCACATTATCACGATAACAGAACTCGGGAACATCTAAATCATCTATCTGAAGGTGTTACAAATCAAGCAACCAGCATTATGTCTGAAGACTTTGAACATAACATATTGTTGCAGAAATCGTTTGACGCATTGTCAGGAGTGTGCATGTTGCGTCCAGTGTGGATATCGCAAGCTTGTGCCCATCAGCGTAAGGGTCGTGCAGGACGAACTCACCCTGGAATCTGTTACCACATGTTCTCCAGCATCCGCTACAAGGCCATGCAGAAGTACCATACCCCCGAGATACTGAGGATGCCACTGCAGGTAACTTGAGTCCAAGTTCATGGAGATTTCTATCTTTCACTCAAAGTCATTAACACTAAATTCTGTTGGGAGACTTTTCAACTCCATAATGTATTAGTTAATGCAGGGCTTCTGAAACTGTGGTTTGCCACTACCAGAGTTATAATGTCTTTGATTTGTAGAGGATGTGAAATGCTAAAAAATTAAATGATATGCATACATTTATTCACAATCATGATATTGTTATGCTGTCTGGTAGTTACTTTTAGTAAACCGTGATGCAACAGCCCATGAACGGCCAAAACTGACAGCCAGCTGCTGGCCTCACGTTCACATGCCTCAGAGATCATCCAACCAGAACATAAATATTGTATGGTTAGCATGATGATCCTCCCAGCCATTATAGGTGGTTTCTGTAACCAGATTTTGTTACCTAACATAGATCCCCAAATTCATCATGATACTGGAATGTCATTGGTCCCATACATTGACTGAAATTTCATGAGAAAATTCCTTCCCCATGAGGACCTGAACCAGCATGCATTTCATAACACGAGTTCTAGACTTCATGCCTTAGACCACAATGCTATGGCATATGATGATAATTACCTTTATGTATACTAATTAATATATAGAGAAGCGTCTCTGTTGGATGAAAATGACAAATAATATAATGTGTGTATTGTATGAAAAAAAATTTCTTTTAGATATTATGCAGTCTGACAGCTTTTATGTGCACTAATTAATATATGAAGAAGCATCTGTATTTGATAAAAATTACAAATGACGCAATGTGTGTTTTCTGTGAAAATATACAGTGCGTATACTAACTGGCTCCGCAATGAAACAAGAGGTAGTATTCGACCTGGCAGCGATGTAAAGTTTGTACTGTGAAGTGTCTGATTTGAATGTAGGAATATTACATGTCCTGAATCATTTCCCTCCAGCATTCAATGCGGCCAAGGTCATTGACTCTACCTGCACTGATACCAACACAACTTCTTGAGTCCCCACATTCTGCTTGCCACTTCTCCTGCGGAGCCAGTTAGTATATGCACTGTATTTTCGTTCATAATTTAAAAATTTCACTTTAATGTGAGAGAGTCAGTTTGAAGCCTGTGTTGGGAATTATGACTTTAGAATTGCTGCAAATATCGATGAATGGTTGTTTAATACAGTAGATGAAAACTCGATGTCAGCACATATTGTGTTGATAATATACACGTAAAACATCTTAGTCTTTTCTGGTACCAAGTTGTGGAACAGGGTGTAGGAAAGTGAAACTTAACTCCCCTGTCAGCCAGAGAGCAGTCATTACTTTGGTAGTGAGTAACTTGCATTATTTTAACCTATATAAAGCGTATGTGATGTACTAGTTGGTCCAAGCTATATTTACCAAGGAATTCCTATACTGTTTTCGCTGTAAGAAAAATCCTAATGTAAACACAAGCACATGGCTGTCATACCCGTGATTGACTCACAGTCGAAACATTCACACAATGCAGGAAAATATAGTCCGTATTTGGAAACTAACATCTTGTATTATTTGAAAATAAAAAATTGAATTCTAGTTGTTAAATACAATGAAATATATAACTTCACGCATATGTAAAATGATATGTAAATGAAAAGCTACTTTTATATTTTGTTATGTACTATGAACGCGGATGAATACCAACAGTAATACCGAGGTAGTCTGTTCTTGTAACAACTGGTGTTACTTGAGCTCGTAGTTGTTCACGTAAGCACGTGGTACTGAAGTATGGCTTCTGAATCCTCGGTGTGTGTGGTTATTGAACATAAAAGTGGAAATCCTCTCACGAGCAGAGAAAAACAAATAGTCTTAAATGTATATAATAAATTAAGTGAGTTTTAATCACAGTAATTATAAAGTAAATGTTTCCTAAGCAAATGAATGCATAGTAGTGAGTTTAGGCCTACTTGACGAGTAACTGGAAATGTTTAACATGAAACAGAATGTACAACAGTAGACAGGAACATGTACTGAGAATCTATGGCGCCAAACAGCGGCCAAAAGCCTCACTTCAGTCACGTGCTACTGTTTATATTAAGATTTTTCTTACAGTGAAAAGATTAGCTTAATGCTGAAACATATGAGTTATACATGTACTTGACATTACTAGTTTTCGGTTTTTTTTTTTTTTTCTTTTTTTAATTTATTATGAGTTTGAAAAAGGGTATTTATTGTTTTTGTTACATTATGCCAGATTGTTACAGTAGAACGTAACACAAATGCACTACTTTAATTAGAGTTCTAAAGAACACACACACACACACACACACACACACACACACACATATATATATATATATATATATATATATATATATATATATATATATAATGAGCTTTTTGGTTGGAAAATAGCATTTTACTGTTAAATTGCTATTAAATAGCATTTTTCTCGTGATTTCGCAATTTTATACGAAATTCGCATTTTTTCGCACATTCAATTCTGCTAGAAAATCATGCTAAATCACCTTAAATATGAAGAAAAATACTTTCTACCCCACAATTAAAAAATTCGCGGATTTCGCAAATGCATACACATACACTCACCCTAGTACACGACATAACTCTTCACAGATACACATCATGCATTACGTGGCCCACTGAAGTGTTATGCAATTTGAAAATGAGTCACAGTCCTGCCATCTATCCGCAGTATGCGGAACCTGAATCACGCAAGTGAAGTGGGTAGGCATTAGATACACACATTTATCAGTATATAAAGTGAGAAATATTGGACAGTGAAGCTGTGTAAATGTATATCTTTGACACTATTCCATCTCTCTCTATAAACGATTAGAAGTGACATCCTAATTTTAAGATCATTTTGTAATTTTTTTTTACATTGAAATGGATGGCATACTGTAAGTTAAGAATTAAAATGAGTAAGACACTATGATGCTGAACTGTGTTGGACAGGAATTGTGCCTGCATACAAAGCTACTGGCACCTGCAAATACTCCAATCGCAGACTTCTTGGCACGAGCTATTGAGCCACCCTCATTTGTTGTGACTAGAAATGCTGTGCAGCTTCTTAAGGTGAGCATACCCAATATCTTGCATTGAGAAAAAATTGTTAGTTTCTCAACCATGTCTGAGATTTAATGTCCCCAATAGTTAACATTATTTTGAAGATTCCATCATCAGTGTTAACCAAGTTAATGTATCGACGTTTCTAGGTCTTACACTATACAACCCTGGATGGGATATGGAAGTAGTTCCAAAATATTGGAAATGTTAAGTCTCAGCACACAGTTGTAAACTCGCATTAAAATAAATATCTTGGAAGGTACAAACTTATGTATCTTGTTCTATTACCTGTTATGTATAATCTGTTGTTGTGTACCAGACAATTGATGCATTAGACTCGTGGGAGGATTTGACAGAGTTGGGCCACCATCTGCTGGATCTGCCCATTGAGCCACGCCTAGGCAAGATGCTGCTGTACTCTGTGGTTCTCAAGTGCCTGGACCCAGTGCTCACAATTGTCTGCTGTCTGGCCTACAGGTAATGTTCTAACCATTCTCCTTGGCTTGTGGCCTGTGTTTCTAATTTAGGTCATCAGAGACTCCCTTCATCTCTTCTTGGGCATCCCATTCACGTCTTCGTAGTTTCATTCACGAATTTCTGGTTACTATTTTTTTATTACATATTTTTCTTAAAAGAGAGATTTCAATTAATATAGGCAAGGAAGGGCTTAGAAGAGAAATTAAAACACCCATAAGTCATTTAACTGCTCTGTAATTACAATTTTCTTATGCAGACACACAATAACATTTCTACAAGCTGAAATCAGAATATCTATGCATGATCATCCCTTGTACAGAAATTGATCACAAACATTTTGAACAGGTTGGAAATTTTGCCAAAACCTGTTGTGTATTCGCAAATCCATTCTAATATATTTCTTAGAAACGGTATTTTCCTCAAATCATGGCTTCTTAAAACCAGGAATCAATTAATTAAAATGTTTTTATGGTGGTTCTGCCAGGACTTTAGAAACCATTCCATAAAAACCGGAATTTCTAAAATCAGGTTTTACTGTTCTTGTATAATCCTTATATTACTTGTATTGTATGTTATACTTAATAATTTAAGATGTTAGCCATTCAATTTGTGGGTACCTTCCTTCTGAAGTCTTCATTGCTATTGATATCTTAAGTTCTGGTGGATCACATGATTTGTTAATTAGTTGCAGTAGATGTGTGTGGTTTTCTTTCTCTTGGTATTGTATAGGATTTAAATCAAATTTCTCCAGAACCAATAGGAAATTGTCACATTTACTTAATTATGCAAAACTCACTCATTTCATTTCTTAATTTGATATAAACTCATTCGGTTAAGGCACTTGCCTGCTGGTCTGAAGTTGCACTCGGGTTCGATCTCCGCTTGGGCTGATTATTTACCTAGTTGGGTTTTTTCCGAGGTTTTCCCCAAACATAAGGTGAATTCTAGGTAATCTATGGCGAATCTTCGGCTTCATCTTGCCAAATACCATCCCACTATCACCAGTCTCATCGACACTAAATAACCTAGTAGTTGATACAGCGTCGTTAAATAACCAACTAAAAAAAAACATAAAATTTATTTCACTCATTAAAACTTTGTATAATTAGCAAACTAAAAACATGTTCATTTTTTATTTATTGTCTCTTTAAGTGTGTAGTTTTAGAATTAGAACTGATAGTTTTATAGAGAAAGGGCATATCAATGGCCTAGATCTAATATTACGTATGCAATTTTTCCAAAATTTTCAGGAGAAACATGAAACTTTTTATTATTTATACATTCTGTTTGAACCACTGAAAATCAAAATAATAAGTAAAAAATTACTACATTCTTACAGATTATTATGATTTTCAGTGGTTCAAATAGATAGAATGTATAAAATGTAATAAACAGTTTTATGAATCATTTCAAGGAAAAATTGTTCCGGAGCCAGATATCGATCCCAGGACCCTTCACTTAGCACGCGAACACTCTACCGACTGAGCTACCCCAGGAACCATACACGACATCGTCACAATTTTTCCTTTTTATATCCACACAACTCAAATGAGCTGACAAGGTGCCAGAACTCAACTATGAGTGCACACAATACTGTGTGACTTAATTTGTGGCTTTCTGTTAACATACCTCCAGTAACGAATGTATTATACAAATCTGGCTTTCAGGTAGTAGCTCCCTGCTTTACAGGGAGCTACTACCTGAAAGCCAGATTTGTATAAAACAGTTTTATGTCTCTCCTGAACATTTTGGAAAAATCACATACATGGTATTACAGTAGATCTAGGCCATCGAATATTATTGATTGCTTTTGTTCTGAGAACTTATTGTGCACTGATTGATAGCAGAAATGTTTATTTTTTTAGATTCTGCAGTGTTTAAACGTTTTTTCTTCCAATTATTGTAACTCCTTAATATGTTTTTCTATCTAAGCCAACTACATGACTCTGTGACATCGAGAGACCCACAAGACTGTGAAATTACGTCATCTGCAATTACTGTGTCACAAGAATTTTCACTTTGTTCCTACATTAATTTGTAGTCAGATATGTCAGATGTGCCAGAGACATCTAGACTGAAATGTTAGGGACAGTACTTCGGCATTTGAGAGGCGCCATTGTAATTTTGCTAACACATTCGATTAATGTACATACTGAAAATTAAGCAACACAGAACCAGCAGTTTTACTTCCCTCCTAGAGAAAGTCGTACTATAGATTTTCTTGCCAGAAAAATATATTGCCCTTTAATGGGTTTGAACCTATGAACCTTGGCTCCAAAAACTAATACAATAACTGTTAAGACTATGGAGGACAACTCTCATTATTGTAAATGTACATAAAAACATTTTACATTTTGATGAGAGAATAAATCTAATTTTGTGGATCATCATAACATTGTTACTGTAATATTTATAATAATAAATGTGGACAAAATATTCAAATTTTGGTTTGTATTTAGAAATATGTACATACAGCAATGTTTGCAGATAGTCCAAACCACACTTTATTCTAATGATAAGACAGTGCTCCCTTCTTTGAAAGCTTCTGTGCAATATATTTGGTATATTGTACTGTCCCATAAAGATAACCCAATAAAATATGCTTGCATACTTAAAACTCGAAAATGTATAATACTGTTTAGTTTGCTTTAAAACTATTTTATTGTAATTTATCCTGCAGAGATCCATTTGTGCTGCCTGCACAGCCCTCACAAAAGCGGGCATCCTGTTTGAGTAGGAAGAAGTTTGCTGCAGGCACATACAGTGACCATATGGCGCTCCTTCGTGCTTTTCAGGTAAATATCCCTTTCTGTTAGGTCCCTAGACTGTGTTCCATTATGCTAGTAGGTTCATAATCCACAGTTAATTCCCAATTTATCACGAAAATCGTCTGTAGCTGCATTTAGATTGGCAACAGGCCATGACTGTTTGGCCAAGCACCTGCATAGAATTGGAATATATCAATCCCCTAACTGCCTATTGTGCAACTCAAACCAAGAAATGGATTCAGAACACCTCAAAATCTGAGCTTCAGTAGCTGACCATGATAATACCTTTGAAAAATATTGGAGCCCAAGAGGTCAAATGACTTTATTGTCAAATGCCTGGCATTAGAAAACAACAACATCATTATGCTAGTAGGTTATTTATTAATTGTTACTAATTTTAGTAATTCTTTAATTTTAGTATTACTAGTAGTAGTTTTTATATTGTTTTCAGCTGATTATATTTGCAAATTAGTCACGTTTATTTAATTATTACACGCATGCATGAATAATAGAATTTTGTAACAACTTATTGTACAATAAGTAAATTGCACAATTTACTTGATTGGGTTTTTCCCGAAGTTTTCCCAACTGTAAGGTGAATGTCAGGTGATCTCATGGCAAGTAATTCTTAGTCTCATCTTGCTATCAACAATTTCACCGACTCTAGATAATCTCGGTATTGATAGAGTAACATCAAATAATCATTAAAAGTAACTGATCAACATGAATTGGTATCAAGTATTGTATCAGTAGATATAAATATCACACAGTGCAGTGATGGTAAGTCAAAAGAAATGTTCCTTTTCCGTAGGGTTACCATATGAAAAAAATGGAAAGCAGGACATTTCATCTGAAAAAGCAGAATTTTCCACAAAAGCAGGACATGATAACGTGACATATGATATGATGCTTATTTTCAATATATTATAAATAAGGTAAATTATTAATCCTAGTGCAGGTATACAATGGAATTTATACAGAACTGTTAATAATCATTACTTAAATCAACTGTTTGACTGTACAGATTATAAATACGTTTATACCGTAAAATGGGATGCATAGGAACGAAGTTTAATTATTTTTTATTTCTTTGTATCAAAGATTAAATATAATAATAAGAATGTTTATGTTTTCATTCATAATGAGTGAACAAATAAACACTCTTATTATTATGTTTACTCTTTACTTACTTACTTACTTACAAATGGCTTTTAAGGAACCCGAAGGTTCATTGCCGCCCTCACATAAGCCCGCCAGCGGTCCCTATCCTGTGCAAGATTAATCCAGTCTCTATCATAATACCCCACCTCCCTCAAATCCATTTTAATATTATCCTCCCATCTACGTCTCGGCCTCCCTAAAGGTCTTTTTCCCTCCGGTCTCCCAACTAACACTCTATATGCATTTCTGGATTCGCCCATACGTACTACATGCCCTGCCCATCTCAAACGTCTGGATTTTATGTTCCTAATTATGTCAGGTGAAGAATACAATGCGTGCAGTTCTGTGTTGTGTAACTTTCTCCATTCTCCTGTAACTTCATCCCGCTTAGCCCCAAATATTTTCCTTAGCACCTTATTCTCAAACACCTGAACCTATGTTCCTCTCTCAGAGTGAGAGTCCAAGTTTCACAACCATACAGAAGAACCGGTAATATAACTGTTTTATAAATTCTAACTTTCAGATTTTTGGACAGCAGACTGGATGATAAGAGCTTCTCAACCGAATAATAACACGCATTTCCCATATGTATTCTGCGTTTAATTTCCTCCCGAGTGTCATTTATATTTGTTACTGTTGCTCCAAGATATTTGAATTTTTCCACCTCTTCGAAGGATAAATCTCCAATTTTTATATTTCCATTTCGTACAATATTCTGGTCACGAGACATAATCATATACTTTGTCTTTTCGGGATTTACTTGCAAACCGATCGCTCTACTTGCTTCAAGTAAAATTTCCGTGTTTTCCCTAATCGTTTGTGTATTTTCTCCTAACATATTCACGTCATCCGCATAGACAAGAAGCTGATGTAACCCGTTCAATTCCAAACCCTGCCTGTTATCCTGAACTTTCCTAATGGCATATTCTAGAGCGAAGTTAAAAAGTAAAGGTGATAGTGCATCTCCCTGCTTTAGCCCGCAGTGAATTGGAAAAGCATCAGATAGAAACTGACCTATACGGACTCTGCTGTATGTTTCACTGAGACACATTTTAATTAATCGAACTAGTTTCTTGGGAATACCAAATTCAATAAGAATATCATATAATACTTCCCTCTTAACCGAATCATAAGCCTTTTTGAAATCTATGAATAACTGATGTACTGTACCCTTATACTCCCATTTTCTCTCCATTATCTGTCGAATACAAAAAATCTGATCAATAGTCGATCTATTACGCCAAAAACCGCACTGATGATCCCCAATAATTTCATCTACGTACGGAGTTAATCTTCTCAAAAGAATATTGGACAAAATTTTGTACGACGTCAACAAAAGTGATATTCCTCGAAAGTTACCACAGTTGGTTTTGTCCCCCTTTTTAAAAATAGGTACAATTATGGACTCCTTCCATTGTTCAGGTACAATTTCCTTTTCCCAAATAGCAAGTACAAGTTTATAAATTTCGCTATATAATGCACTCCCACCCTCTTGTATTAATTCTGCTGGAATTTGATCGATACCTGGAGACTTGTACTTTTTCAGATTTTCTATCGCAATTTCGACTTCTGAAAGCGTGGGTTCGGGTATAAATGGCTCAGCAGTTTGTATTTCAATTTCGTCCCGATCATTTCTATTTGGCCTATGTACATTTAGTAGTTGCGCAGAATAGTTTTTCCATCTGTTTAGGATTGATGGAGAGTCTGCAAGCAAGTCACCATTCTCATCCTTGATCACGTTTACCCTTGGCTGATATCCGTTCTTAAATTCCTTTATACCCTTATATAAATCTCGAATGTTTTTATTCTTACTATTTGTTTCTACCTCATTCAGCTTTTCCTTCAAGTAACCTCTCTTTTTATTCCTAAGTGTACGACTTGCTTCCCGTCTTTCATTGAAATAATTATCTCTCTTCTCCTCAACTGGATCCTGTAAGAATTTCAATTTTGCCTGTTTCCTTCTTTCTACTACCATGCAACAATCTTCATCAAACCACGGTTTCTTTTTCTTAGTTTCATAATAACCTATGCTCTGCTCAGCTGCAATTTTGATACTATCTCTGATATTTTCCCACACGCTATTAACATCTAATTCTTTCTCAACTTCGTCGGAACTTTCTAAAGTGGCAAACCTATTCGAAATTTCGACCTGATAATTTTGCTTAGCTTCCTCGTCCTTTAATTTCAAAATATTGAATTTAGTAATATTAACTTGTTGCTCTACTCGCTTGGCTACTGATAATCTTTCTCTTAATTCTCCAATCACCAAATAATGGTCAGAATTACAGTCTGCACCCCTGAAAGTTCGAATATCTACTATACTAGTATGTCTCCGTTTATCTATCAAGATGTGATCTATTTGGTTGTGTGTCAATCCATCTGGAGAAGTCCAAGTATATTTATGTATATCCTTATGGGGGAATGTTGTACTTTTGACAATTAAATTTTTCGATGTGGCAAAGTTGACTAATCTAACTCCATTGTCACTACTAATTGCGTGTAGGCTCTCTTTTCCAATAGTTGGTCTAAAAATATCCTCCCGTCCTACTTTAGCATTGAAATCTCCCAATAAAATTTTCATGTGATATCTAGGGAACTGATCAAAAGTATGTTCCAATTCCTCATAGAAGCTATTCTTTATATGGTCGTCTTTCTCTTCTGTAGGGGTGTGAGCATTTATAACTATGATGTCGCACCATCTACCCTTAAGTACTAAATATGATAACCTGTCACTGATAAATTCGACCTTTTTTACTGCTGATTTTATTCTTTTATGAACAAAGAATCCTGTTCCTAATTGGTGATTATTGTTTCCTTCCCCATAATACAACAAGTAATCTCCTATTTGTGATGTGCCATTCCCATCTAACCTAACCTCTTGTACTCCTACGAAGTCTATTCTATATCTAGCTAGTTCTTTTGCTACTAATGTTACCCCTCCTGTTCTATAAAGACTAGTTACGTTCCAAGTGCCAAATCTCAAATCCTTATTCCTTTGCTGTGGTCGTGCCAGAGAATCAGTCCTATTCCGAGGCTTATTATAGGGATACGTAACAAGCTGTTTTTTACGGTGATGGGTTGTTAGCCCTTCGCCCAACCCCCAAGCTGGAGGACCACCCCTTATCGGCTGTCCACGACTGCTTATTCAATATATTCGCAGCTACCCTCCATATCTGGAGGCCGTCTCCTCTATCCACAACCTGAGGACGCGCCATGCCGTGGTGATAGGGACCCACAATACATGGATGTTTACTCTTTGACACAAAGAAATAAAGAATAATAAAACTTCGTCCCTGTGTCTCTATTCATCCCATTTTATGGTACCTTGTTTACTTTTCTAATTGCTGGTATTTCTATGATGATCTAATTTGTTTGAGCAAGGAATATTGTTTGTCACCCATTAAGTACTGTACTTGTGGAAATCCACACGAGATAGATGTCTTAAATTAAATTTACAAACATAATTCCGTTAATGAACTCCAGACATATGTGGTGTCTGGAAATTGACGAGGGAAAAGCAGGACAATTTCTGATTTTCTATAATGTCTGATCAATTGTAGGACATGCACCTAAAAAAAAAAAAAAAGCAGGTCTGGGGAAATCCAGACTTCTGATAATCCTACTTTTTCTAGGAAATTTTGCCATAATATCCACAGATAATATAAAAAGGAAATTATTGAACATTTTGACCAAAATTCGAGGAAATGTCATGATTTGGAAATATGTACAAAAATTTGTATTATAACATTGGCAAGACATTACCTTTCACGAAATAAAACAATTAAAATAAGTTTCAAGCTTTTTAACTGTGGATACTATTCAGCACGATGTGCTCCTTGTAGGTCTATAATGTGTACTAAAGTTAACAGCACAAAAAATTGGTACAGTGAAACCTGTTCAAATCAGAACCTGAATACTCTGGAATCCTGTCCATTTTGGAACAATTTATTGGTCCTGGCGAAATTCGTACGTATTATGTGTAATTTGTCCTGATTAAAATGGAAACTGTCCAATGTGGAAACGGAAACTGTCTGATACTGTTCAAAACTGAAATAATACTTTGGACGCACTGTTTTAATGTAAACTATATTTTGATACAATGTGTAATTTCAAGGATTTTACGAAATATTAGGTCACTAAGATAAAAACAAGTTTTCTTTGGTAAATTTTAGAGGGTGCGAGGGTGTGTTGTCCTGTGATCATAAATTTTATTCCCTGTTGACTACAAGGACGAGTCCCTTCAAAGATTCTCAGTGCTTCACACTGGTATACTGTCATGTACTGTTGTTGGGCAGAATGCAAAATGTAGTGATTTCGTGATATAAAAAAAAGTTGCGTTAAAATGTGGCACTATTATTAAGTGATGAAGTAAAAATTGCCGACTTAAAGGAAAATAAGAAACTAAGTGTTGTTGAAGTTCCTTTGTGGAAAATTCAGGTGTAACACTTTGAAAAATAAATGCGGTTTCATGAGTGAGTGACTTGCGTTCAATAATGGGGACATAAAAAGAAACAGAAAACAGCTGGTTATGTGGAAATAAATGAACTGATGTGGGAGTGAGTTCTTCATCCCTTTCAAAGACCATGCCAATTTCTGGACCTATTCTGCAAAGCAAACCCTTGAACTGTCAAAAAAAAAATTAGATAAGCCAGAATTCAAGGCTTCTAATGGAAAAAAAAATTGGGACCATGTGACTTCCATCTTGAACAGTTTTTACTGTATAACCATCAACTATCAATATTCCATATTGCAATGAGAATAAAGAAATAATCGATCCATAACTATAAATTGAAAATGATAAGTTTAATTTCAGTATCTGACTTATCAGTCAGTATCATAATAATAATAAAATAATCCGTGGCGCTACAGCCCGTGAAAGGCCTAGACCAACCAGCCGACTACTGGCCTCACGCCCACATGCCGAAGCAGAGGTGGACGATCATCCAACCGGAATGAAGGTATCGTGTGGTTAGCACGATGATCCCCCCCCCCCCAGCCGTTATAGCTAGTATTCGCAACCAGATTTCGCTACCTATCGTAGCTCCCCAAGTGCATCACGATGCTGGATGGACACCAATCCCATACACTGGCCGAAATTTCATGAGAAAATTTCTTCCCCCATGAGGACTCGAACCAGCGCGCATTCCGTTAATGCGAGTCAGTATCATCTATACTAATAATAAAACTATAAGATAAATTTTTCTGATAATTTTCGTTTTTGCAAAATAGCCATCCTGTGTTTACCCTTCTTGTACTACAAGGTACTTCATCAGTGTAGGGAGTTGAGGGAAATACAGACATGAAACAGAAGTTCTAGTGAAGGAAAAGATCACTTTTTTCAAAATCACTTACCACCACTGCCATAGTATCACATAGATTTCAAAGAGCTTCATTGCATATGAAAGTAATAAATTTATACTGATGAGTGAGTGTTTGCTCTAGACATGGCAGCATGCCCGAGGCAATGGTTGGGAACGTGTGTTCTGTGAGAAGCACTTCATATCAGCAGCCACAATGGAGATGGTGGTGGGTATGCGCACACAGCTGCTGGGACAGTTGCGGGCATCGGGCTTTGTGCGGGCTCGTGGTGGTGGCGACATCCGTGACCTCAACACCAATTCCGAGAACTGGGCAGTAGTGAAGGCTGCTCTTTGTGCTGGAATGTATCCCAATCTGATCCGAGTCGACCGGGAGCACATGCAGCTGAGGACACAGTGAGTGTGCTTGTTATGTCATTGCATAATACTTAAAGAAGGCATTGACACCAACTTGTTCTAGGAGGACTGTTTGCCATACAAATCTCGTGATCTCTGTTTTCTGGAAAACGTGGTATAGTGCATTAGCTTTTCATTTGCTTTGTGCTGATCGTAAGGATGTCATTGAATTATGGAGAAATAGTAAAGTGATAGCAAGAGAAACGAGTATCCTAATAAATCATGCTCGAACATAGTCAGTGTTCTTCACAAGCTTCATTTCGACTCCTCAGAATTTTTGCTTGGGGTCTTTAGTGTAGAGAGTAGTCACACTAGCCATTTGATTGTTACTGCATCAGCTTGTTAGTATAAGCAAAAAACACGCAATTTTATTTTCTTCATTATGGCAAGTGTTCTATGTGGCTTTCAATAATTTCATCACATGCCTTTCTGCTGGCTGTTCTGGGCTGTGTTCTCATTTGAATTATGGATTTGTTGGTTGTAAAATATATGTTTATAACTGACTAAGGATTATGCTGCATTGTATACACTGATTCTTCCTTACTTAAGATAAATGAGATTGAAAAAGTGGCTTCTGAACAATTCTGCTGGAAGTCAGAATCTGCATTCCCAATCTCTCTGACAATAATTAAGATAGTGTTCTCTAAACAAATTTTCATAAAATTTACCAGTTGATGAGTGAACAATACCAAATTGTTTGTAAGGAAAGGTTGAATATCAGCATCCTCTACAAATAGCTTCTAAAATGTGCAACTCATGGTAAGAATTTGATTCGTAAGAAAGCACATGCACAGATTAGATTATTTGAAAATTCTGACTTTCACAGATGACATTAGAAATAAAAAGAACAGAACACATTTCGCATCACCATCCTGATTTTACATACTTAATAGGATATATGAGGGGCATTCAATAATTAATCTGCAATCTGTCACAAGCACACGTTGGAATTCTCACCCGAAATGTCCTTCTCCTTGATGACAATGCTAGACCGCATACTGCAAAGCAAACCCAATACCATATTGCACGCTTTCGCTGGGAGTGCCTTGAACATCCACCTTACAGCCCTGATTTGGTGCCTAGTGACTTCCATCTATTCCCAAAACTGACGAAGGAGTTGAAAGGTTGCCATTTCCAAAATGATGGGCAATCAAAACAACAGTGCGAATTTTTTATACAGAGTCATATGCTTTTTGAAGATGGCATTCAAAATTTGATATACAGATGAAACAAATGCCTCAACATCAAAGGTGCTTACATAGAAAAGTAGACCATGGATGAAGTTAAATAATGTGTAAAGAAGGTGAGTGTAAATTAATAACAATAAATTTCACAGCTACGGGAAAATTACTTACTGAACGCCGCTCGCATATTATGGAATTACTAGTTTCAGTAGTTCAGGTACTCCAAACTCGAATGTCTCAACTTCAACGTCTTGAGTAGCTTCCATGATGTTCAAACAAATGAGGAGTTGTTGAAGAGGAAGCACAATGAGTCTTATGAGTGCTTTAATTGCACGTAGATTTGTTTCAATCTTCATCTTTGTATCTGTTCATTCACGATCTTCCTTACATGCTTTTAGTAACACACTGTTACAGGAAGGAGTTCCGTGTCATGTTCCATCCCTCGTCCACATTGCGTGAGTGCCCTAAATCTCCTCGCACATCTGTTGCTGCATCACATTCTGCCACAGTTGAGGCTCTCCCATCAGATTGGCTCGTGTATGAGGAGATGAGCCGCTCAGGGCGGTTATGCCACGTGCGATGCTGCACACTGGTCACACCCATTACAGTTGCTCTGTTTGCTGGACCAGCACGGATGCCATTGGATGCTGTATCAGAAGCAGAGAGTAAGTTGTAAAAATATAATATAACGTTCCTGTACAGTAACTTTTCTCTGTAAGAAAATAAAAACTCGAGCTCAAGAGATGCTTACCTCTGTTCAGTATGAACTCATATATTTCTGAAGTGCTTTTTCTGGACTTTCCTTCCAGAACTTAATTTCCTTTTGTTCTATCCAGACCATCTTTGCTGCTTCACCATGTCATTAGTAGACATCGGATTTTTAGGCACTAAAAATTGCAGTTTTAGGCGCCTAAAATAAGCTCAAAATTTGTAAAATTAGGCTCTATTTTAATGAAAATAGGCATTTTAGGTACATCAAGGTATCATACTTATTTCTTTCACTGAAATTTTTAGTTATACACTAAAAAAGTATGTTTAAACAATAAAAAAGAATACTATGTTATATTTATAAACAGAGCTGCACAAATTTAATATATTGAAACTAATGAAATAATGATTATTGATATCAAGATTACTCATTTTAAGTTATTGAAATTCAGTTCCATGCTCAGACTTTATTATAATTATCTGCACTGTACACCACCAGAATTTTTTCTAAATTCTCCACAGTTAACCTTTGCCTTTTGTCACTGAGAATCATTTTGAAAGCAGAAAAACTTCTTTCAACCGAAACTGATGTGAGAGGCGCAAATTTTAAACTAGGTACAATAGAAACATCAATACTTACTGGAACATTTACACTTTCCCCCGATATCACTCTTGATACTTTTTCCAACAGTGAAAATCCTACATTCTTATTTAATACGTTGTCCCACTTATTTTTAACTTTTTTCCCAGTTTCGCCCAAAGCAGAATGTATGTTCACTTGAGCTTCCTTTACTATTGCTATTTGGCTACAAAGAGATTGTTTTTCACGTTCTAATTGTTCAATGCTTGCAGGTATGAAAGAAAAGTTTGATGTTATGTAGGCAATATCGTTTTTCACTCGTGAGTCATTCAGACAATCTTTCAGTGCTTTCACACACGCTGCACTATCAGTTTCAGGTAATTTATCAATAACTGTGACCACTTCTTTAAAATACTTAGAATAATACACCACTGACTGAATCCAGGTTCCCCATCGTGTAACAACCGGCTGAGGTGGGAGTGGGATATCTGGAAAGTTCTCTCTGAATATTGAAATCCTGGATGGGGCTTTACAAAAACATTTTTTTGTGTTAGAAATAAACGAATTGACAAGAGGAAATTCATTCCGGATTGTTTCAGAAACCCTGTGAAGGCCATGTGCTAGACAGGTTACATGCGTGAGGTTAGGATAAAATGTTTTAAGAAGTGGAGCTGCAGCAACCATGTATGAGGCAGCATCAGTACAAAACAACAGAACTTTAGAATCGTCTATATTACCTGAGTATAAAGACTTTAGGCCTTTATTTACAAAATAAGCAATGGCTTGGCTATTCACTTTCGAAAGTTCCTTAACACATACGAGGTGTGGAATCGAAGGTCCATCAGGACTAAGTTTTCCTACTACCATATTTGCTATATACTTATTCATAGGATCTGAGGTTTCATCCACAGAGACCCATATGTAAGAATCACCTATACCCTCCCGAATGGAAGCTAAAGTTTCATTGTATATTCTGTCTAAGTAATTTTTTCTTAGGGTCGACTCAGATGGGATATTTTGTTTGCAGTATTTTTGTAAAAACTGTCTTAAAACCGGATTTTCAATTGCATTCCAGGGAATGTTAGCAGCAACAAACGCTCTGGTTAAATCAGCATAGAAATTGCTGCTGAGATTGGGTGAAGTAGGCTGTGTTAGTAAAGTTTGTTGCAGGTGATTTTTCTGCTGAGCTTTAGCCTTATGAGCCGCTCCTTGCACATGCTGCTTTAGGTGGCACTTCTTTTCTTGCGAAATCTAAAAATGTAAAGTAAACTGAATTAAAATAAAATCCTAAATGTTGTATTGCAGTATTTCTATCACAAAGTTAGTGGGTTCGAACAATCAAAATTTTAATGACCTGCAAATACTTTAACTATCGGAATTTAAAAGGTTAAAGTGTAGTGGTCTTAAAAAGAATTATACCTCAGGATAGCTCAGTCAATGTAAAAATATTATAGGCCTACTCATTAAAATTAATGGAATTTATATATTTCAACTATTGTTACATACCTGTTTGCTACAAATCTTGCAGAATATTATTTTTCCATCATAAGTGAATTCTGAATATTCTGTTAGCCATTGCCGGATCAATGTAGATTTTGCACTTATATTTTTCGGCATTATCGCGTTAAACTTCACAGGAAAACGTCCTACACTCAAAACTTCTCAACACAAATAAGGTGAGGGAAAGAGCAACTGTTAACGAGCATTCAAATGAACCGTTGTTATTGAGATTCAATTGGACAAAAATACAAAGTTCCACTTATTGTTGCATTTCCTGGTAGTGTTAACACTAGGAGGGCCATTCTTTTAAATATTTTGTAACGGTTTACCCTACTAATTCGCAGTTTTACGACTTTTCATAAATATTTCAAAAACACTCTTTCTCCAAAAATTGTGATTTTATGACACTCTGAAGGGCAGTACAGCTAATCGGTTTCAGACCGAAAACAGTCATTTTTATAGTATAGTATATCTCTGAATCGGTAGCAGCACATGTTGTGATTGTTGCCTGCTTCAAAACTAAGGTTGGTTCTTTGTCGGCATTTATGCCTCCAAACATGTTAAATTCGGTGAAATCTATTGCGAGTGTCGTGAGATTCAAAACATTTTGTTTCCTTTATCAATGGTTTCATGGCCGGTGTGAAGCAAACTTTCCACTTTTTAAATGCCTTAAATTTTGCAGTGAATGCATGTATAAATTATAAAAAGTAAGAGTAAAATGCGAAACTTTACAGTGAGTTAGGCATTTTTAGGCGAATATTAACAAATTAGGCTCTAATAACCGTTTTAGGGCATTTTAGGGCACTATAAAACTCTTTGAATACCTTTCAATTTCCATGAAACCCAAATATTAATAATTATTTTTACTTTTCTCCTAAAGAAACAAAATAGGCATTTGCCCTAGAATCCGATGTCTGGTCATTAGACTCTAAATAACCTCTATGTTTTAAAATGCAGTTACTCATTTATACATGTGAATGTGTGTTGCAGTGTTCAGAGCAGATGGTGCAGTGGAAACAGAGAGTGACAGTGAAGTAGAAGAGCGACCTGATGGCCAGAACACCACACTCAAACTGGATGAGTGGGTGGTGTTCCGGGTAGATGCTGAAGCTGCACACTTGGCCTTGCAGCTGCGACAGAAATGGCACTCACTATTTTTGCGTCGCATGAGGGCTCCTGCCAAGCCCTGGTCTCAGGTAGGTTTTTTAACTTTGGAAAATAAAATCGTATAAATGAATCACATTTTCAACATAATTTGTCACCTATTTGTGTGCAATCTTTTTCCTTAAACATTTGAACCACTTTTTCTTGTATTTAATAATTAACCCTTCAGTACTCTTGTGGGGGACACCAGTCAACCAGCGTGCTTCTTTTCATTGTTGTATATCTTAGAAAGGGTTTACAACGGAATTTTTTTACTCATTTCTGATCCAATAAAAACACTACAAGTGGGATTTGGAAACGTTACAAGAGGGTAAAATTACTCAGGATTATATGTGAAATGTCCAGGGATCATATAAAAAGAGCATAATGAATGGGATAGCTTTGTAAGTGGGAACATATTAACGAGATTTTACTGTATTTTCTAAGAGCTGCGTAATTTCGTAAAGAGTCTACGGTTTTATATATACTGTATATTGTGAAACTGTTGTTGAGTATGAGTAGAATTATTATGTCATGGTTGTGGTTATGGTTCGTTTCAAGTAACCATGATGTTGAAACAAATAAATAACAATTCGAAATTTTCTCGGGCTTCCAGCCAGGTCATAAGTTGGTGATCCACCGACGTTTCGAGGATGTTCATCTTCCTCATCTTCAGGGTTAAATAATATCTGAGGGTACCCAGCTCCTTAATTTATAGTGCCAGAGGGAGGAGTCAGCTGAGGAGCTGTGTGCCGATTGGCTGTTATTAGTGCGGACCGTGGTGAGAACGCGGCCGACGTGTCGTCTTGCTTTGTGCTTTTCGGCTGAATGACCTTGAGTCTCACGGTGGGCTCGGCGGACGAGTTCTCATGTGTCCTCCGCTGATGACGGCCCGTCGTCCGGGCTGTGAGAAATTTAATAGCTGGTGTCCATGCCGCGTTTCCTGGCTACATGATAATTCGAAATTTTCTCGGGCTTCCAGCCAGGTCATAAGTTGGTGATCCACCGACGTTTCGAGGATGTTCATCTTCCTCATCTTCAGGGCATGGGCACCAGCTATTAAATTTCTCACCGCTCGGACGACGGGCTGTCATCAGCGGAGGACACATGAGAACTCGTCTGCCGAGCCCACCGTGAGACCCATGGTCATTCAGCCGAAAAGCACAAAGTAAGACAACACGGCCGCGGTCCGCACTAATAACAGCCAATCGGCGCACAGCTCCTCGGCTGACTCCTCCCTCTGGCACTATAAATTAAGGAGCTGGGTACCCTCAGAGATCATTTAACCCTGAAGATGAGGAAGATGAACATCCTCGAAACATCGGTGGATCACCAACTTATGACCTGGCTGGAAGCCCGAGAAAATTTCGAATTATCACATCGCCAGGAAAGCTTCAGTAGTTATTTCAAATAAATAACACTTCTTACATTCAAAATTGGGCATAACTTTTTACGTACTTTATACATTACATACATACTTACATATACAAGGAGTTCCTGTGTAGACCAGTCCCACTCCAGTCTCTACCTAACAAAATGTGCTGACGGGCAGTGAGTGGTCATATGTTGGTGTATGAACAAGAATGCAGACCCGTCCCACTCCATCCTCCACTGTTCAGCTTCCTTGGGCTGGTGTTCCACACTATAGTCCGGGTCAGCTTACTTAATACCCTAAGGGTGAAACCTAATCATTTTTCCCCTATTACTACATATGCTAGTGGATTATAGTGATTTTCTAGCTCTCAGGTTGAATTTTCTTTTATCAACTTCATTTCGAATTTCGGGTACTGACAAATATTACAACTGGCAGTCATTTTCTAACTGTTAAGTTGCAGCAATCACTTCACTTTGCAATAAAGTAAACTTATGAAAATGTAAGTACCTAGGCTTGTGCATTAATAATTAATTAGTAATATCGGTATTAGTATTATTATCAATACACATTTCTGTTGTGTTGTGATTCCAATTCAACTCTATATTCAGATAAGTGTAATTAAATAAGAAATGACTTATAGACCTACTTCGTATGAAATGTGCACATACAGTAAATATATTTGACATTTTAATGAAATTCCTTCGTGTTCAGATTTTTATTAAAATGTCCAAGAGAGGAAATAGTATGGTAGCGAATTCTTCAAGAAAGAAAGTGCTTATAAGTATTTTAAGTAAGCTATACATTCGGAATTCGTACCAATCATTCCACGTGATCAAACTACATTTTTAGGTTAGGTCTCCTGATTTGTAAACTGTTTAGTTAAAGCAATGAATTTCTTGTTGCCAAACAAAATAAATTGTAATATTAAATCATACTAATCCTAATTATAGTGGCCACGTTCAATTAGTAGGCTAGTGGTGTCAAAGAGGACGGAAGCTTTGTAGTTTCAATAATCTTAATTATGTCGCGCTGTCCATTGTCGTCAAGTCTTTTGAAGGCCGCTCCAATACTCCACGCGGAGTGTATGGACGGAAGCTTTGTAGTTTTAATAACTTTAATCATGTTGCGCTGTCCATTGTCGTAAAAGTCTTTTGAAGGCCGCTCCAATACTCCATGTTATATTAATATATAGCAGCAACAAACAAGACGTGGCAACGTCGCATTTTCATTTTATTATCGGTGCATGCAATAAAGACCTACAAATCTTAAAAGGAATGCCGCTGCCTAATAATTAAACGAGGCTACTATACCAACGTAATATGCGAAAAGTCCAGGAGGAAAATATACTATTTTATAATTTATTGAACCATTTAGAAAACACCTCGCAACATAAAGATGAGATATGGTAAATAAATAAGACATTGTTATTGTTAATTACTATATTATTATTATTATTTCAGTATGTAGCATTGTGATTTTTCCCTCTGTGGTGATAACTGGTATTAGTTGGCAACACTGAAGAGATGGCCAAAACGGAACTTTTAGGAACTCCACTTACGTGATCCTTACTATACCATGATATAAGCTGGCAGAACATGACAACCTGGGACTGGTCTGCATAGGAACTCTGTGTGTGTAATGTGTGTGTATGCATGTACGTGGCTATGTTTCCATTGACACTACTTAAAACATCTTTAGATTTTTGTGAATAAAATCCACCTGACAGAAAATCTTAAAACTTCGTGAGCATAGTAATTGTATTGTATGAAGAAAATCTTTGAATAGTTCCATTGCTGATTGTGTTTTGTATGTGCATTAATGAAAAACTATGTCACAACTTGTAGATACTATAAAGACTGTCGGAATAAGATGCATATACATTTTTACCAAATAAAGTGAACAGACATTAACTCATTCTTGTGTTGGTTGCCTTAAAATCACAAATGCTCAAAATAACCACCACCGTCACCACTGCCATCAATGCATTGTTGACAATGATATGGAACAGAGCAACATGTGAGCTGAATTGTTCGTGGTGGAAATGCAGTGCAGGCAATTTCAATTTCATGTCTCAGTTCATGCATTATTCTTGATTTTGTGGCTTAGATGTGATAGTTCATTGCCATTAGGTCAGGAGATCGAGATATCATATATATCCCGGAAAAAATTGGTGTGACAATGTGATTTTGCACCAACCTGCTGAAAGTAACACCTTTCGTCCAAAAATACAAGATAGGACATCTCGCAACATTGTTAAGTAAACCACACCTGTGACAGTTGCTTCAAAGAAAAATGGATGTCATTGATTTGGAGAACAGACTGTACCACACTTCTGACCCTGGTAGATTTACTGCTCGTTCTTTCATGTATACGTGTTATTGAAACAGAATGTATGTATGATCTATTTGTGTTCATTTGACATGGTCTGGTATATGTAGGTGGATGAAGCAGTGGTGAAGACCATAATCAACGTGCTGACTGCTGAGGAGCAAGCTCTGGGGTTGCAGCAGCCTTCTGGAATAGGCCAGCGACCTCGTCCCATGACAATTGATTATTACCCAGCTGGTGAGTTTCCCTGGAATAGTGCTGATAGTGTATTTGTCAAAACTTATTTAGTGTACAATTTACAGTTGTTTAAAAATGGTAGTCCATAGAAACATGCATAAATTTCATAGAAAATAAGAAGCAAATATCTCTAATCCAGATTATATCAGGAAAAACCTGCTGTATACAGTATGCTATCATGAAAATTTATTTGGTAACCATTCAGTGGAAACTTACAGTATTTCATTAATAGTATGTAATTTTATAATAATAATAATAATAATAATAATAATAATAATAATAATAATAATAATAATAATAATAATAAAATGACAACGAAGTTGGACTGCTTGAAATTTTTTTAAGCAGGAAAAATATTAACTGAGAATGGTATCAAAATTCTAATGTCTCATTTGTTACATAGCACACATCTATGCATATGTGTATAGTAATTTCTTAATAACCATATGCATTTGAGATAATTTTATAATAATATTTTGCTTCTTATAACCAAATGCAGTGAAATCCCTCGTATCCAGCCTCAAATAACTGGCAATTTCAAAACTGTGTCACTTTTCTTCTTACTTCTTAATACGTGTGCCCAGCTATAAGCTGATTACATGAAGTCCACTGTAAATCAAATATGCAATTTTCCAGTGCTGTGGATTGCCGAGAATTCAATTAAATGTAGTGGGACTGCATTGGTGTTACTGCAGCTTCAGCATCACTTTTAAATTTAAAAAAATTAAAATACGAGGGAGAATCTGTAAATAAGTTACAAATTGAAGTAGCAACCTACATATCATCGCCTGAATGCAAGAACTAGGTAACTCGAAATTTGCGTTTTTTAGTTACCTCTTTTATAGCATAGCAAAAATCGCACAAAATGTAATCCAGGATCTAGGTAACTGATCGAACGATACCAGCGACATCTATTTTCCAATATAACAAATAGGTAAAAGAAAACGAGACATATTCCTTAGTGCAATAAATAAATAAATAAATAGGCAATGTCACAAAATATGAAAAATCAAGTTACCTAGTTCTTGCATTCAGGCGACGATATTTGAATGATGTGCCTAAAACTAACATCGCTAGATGGCAGTATTATCAATGTGCATACAAACAAATCAAAGAAACAGCCATCTAGATAGCTAAATTCGCATTGGAAAGTGAGATTGGAAGCCACCATTTTTAAAGCAGACAAGAACTGAGTTCGCTACACATATTTCTGTTATAATGCTGTATAGATGTGCAGTATACATATTGAGTGGTATATCACAAAATGCCGATGTCATTTGTCACTTTCGCATGCACAAACCACAGATTTAAAACCTATCGAGATTGCTAACTTCGCGCTGGGAAGTGAGGTCAGAAGCTGTCATTTTCAAAGTGGGTAAGAATCTGTTCTGGCTCCACAGACTTCTGTTATATTCTATATACTTAGATGTGCAGTATACATACTGAGTGTGACGTTATCACAAAATTCCGATGTTATGTTCCGCTTTGAGTGCACAAACCACTATTAGGCATATATAAGTAATATGTACTTTCTTGCCCACTCGATAAATGGCAGAATAGCTAATTCACGACCTTAGTTCCTAAAGCTTCCGAGATGGCCAATTAGCAATCTAGATAGATTTTAAAATAGTAGTTGAAAGATGGCGGCACCTTTCATGAGTTTATCATCTAAAAATATTAAAAGAATTAACAATCTGAAGAGTTTCAAACAAAACACTTTTGTTAAATAAAAATGTTTATAATGTGCAAGAGTATTTGGATAAGATTTTATATTTTTATCTGTAATATAGCATATTGCAAAGTGATTCTGTTTTATAGTGTATTGTGTATGATTTTATGTATTTTTATTGTGTAAATTCTTTCTTTTTGACTTAACCTACTACAATTGCATTGCTGAATGGTTGTAATGAAAGAAATTGAAATTGAAACATATAATGAAGCAGTTGTTTCCATTTTGGAGTTTCTGTGTCGCAGTACTTCACTTCAGACAGAACACAAAAAAAAAAAAAAAATGAGGATGCATTCGCTGTACCACTGTGCATACTACACCAACTGTTTCGTCATTGGTAATAACTTAGTTGGATAGTTTTATCTTGTTCTATTGTGCAAAATGTTTAAATGCAGATATCCATTGTTTTATCAGGGAAAACAAGGAAGGAGAACTTACCTATTTAGTTTACTACTAAAAGCTGTTCTTAAGGACTGGACTAACTGTTGCTGATAAGTTCCTCTTCCATTGTCTTCTTTCTTTAAGATGAATTCAAAACACTGGGTATCTATACATCTACGACACAGTGTAAAAGCTAAAAAATCGCGTACCTCTCCAAATACTGTGGACGTATTAAAACATATGTAACCATGTTTTTTTTTTATCAGGATCCCGGAGGACTGTAGAGGAAGGAGAGGCACATGACGAGAATGTTTTTCTTGGAAACATAGAAAACAGGAGTGGTTTCAGGCAGCAGCGAAAATACGAATATTCAACCAAAATGCCAACTGACCATGGTACGTGAATAATCTATTAACTTTTCTAATAATATTGAAACTCGATTTAGATAGATAGATAGATAGATTTATTCGTTCCATAATATTCTTACATTTGCTTTATAGCATAGAATAAAGAACATGTCCAATTCTTACGTTTAACAATAAAATGCAATACATATAAAATGCAAATATGAAATATGTACAGAATTAATACCTTAATAACAATATTTTATACAATGTATTATGTTTACCATTTAATAGTATTATAATATTTACACAATACTGTGAAATGTCAAGAATTCATCTACAGAATAGAAAGTGTGAGATATTAAGTAGTTTTTTAGTTTTACCTTAAATAATGCAGGGTTTTGGCTATGATTCTTAATGTCTTCAGGAAGACTATTGAACATTTTTATCGCCATGTAACGTACTCCCCTTTGAAAGCATGATAAATTTGATGATGGCGTATGAAAATCATTCCTTCTGCGGGTGTTTATACTATGTATGGCTGAGTTAGTTGGAAAATTTTCTTTATTACATAAGAGGAAATTTATTGTAGAGTATATGTATTGATTTGTTAAGGTTAGAATCTCTAATTTTTTTTTTTTTTTAAATAATCTACATGATTCTCTAGCCTTTGCTCCAACTATTATTCTAATGGCTCTTTTTTGTAATAAGAATATATTTTTACTATCTACAGAATTTCCCCAAAATATTATTCCGTAGGACATAATGGAATGAAAATAGGCAAAATATATTGTCTTTAAGATACTGCTGTTTAGAAATTGTTGTAAGACCTAATTGCGAAGCATTCTGAGCTAAGTTTGGGGGTTATTTCTTTGATATGATTTTTCCAATTTATTGTATTATTAATATGCAAACCAAGAAATTTGGTTGTTGATGTTTCTAGTAGAGGTATATTGTTGATAGTTGTGTCCAATGTTTCAGAGATTAAATTTGAAGTGCCTTTAAATTGAATTATGTTAGTTTTATTAATGTTTAATGCTAGTTTATTGGTTTAAACCAGTCATAAATTTTAAGGAGAATTGTTTCTGTTTTATATTTGAATGTGGCAAAGTTCTTGTCTGTAATTATGATACTTGTGTCATCTACAAATAGTATAGACTAAACAAATAAATAAAATAAAATCAATAAATTATAGAAAAATCTTTTTTAACACTTAGATAGCCAATGTTTAGAATAAATTCCTTATTCATTAATTTTAAATCTCTAATTGAGGCATTCTCTGCAACTAGAACTGAACTACAAAATCTTGAATTCAGCATTTGATATTTTATATCTCGTATAACAGCATTGTACAGAACGACATTCAGATGTTCCTAGAGGGCGCTGTGTTTGTTGGAGGGAAATAATAATTTTTCGCGGAGTTGTGCAATGTATGCTGAAAATGGAAAAAACGATGTAACATGTGTTAAGTTGTTGCTCCAGAGAACGCCTCAGTTGCATCAGAAAAGTGACATGTACAGCATATTATTAAATTGTGTGCATGAATTGTTCAAAACAGAATTTATGACTAACAGTTTTTTAATTAAATAGTGACTTTTTAAAGTAAAAGTGACTTAAAGGCCTAGTTAATATTAAAAGTTAACTATATTTTGAGACTCTGCTACATGTAATGCAAAATCCCATCTCAAAATTGTATAAAACTTGAAAATTTTCTCTGAAGCTTAATAGGTAATAGAATGTCTCTGCAGTGGTTTTCTCTCTTTCTCTCTCTCTCTCTCAACATAATATTTTATAGTTCTGTGTCACAGTCCTCAGTGAGCAACGAGACAGTGTAGAAGGGTGACAGCTCAGCTCCTGCAATAGTAGCGAAGTGAGGTAGTTGATCTGAAGAGTGGAAGAAAGTGTGAGGAAAAGAATTGCACATAATGGATACAGTGAGCGTAAGGGCGAACATCGATGAAATAAATAGGAAGATAGAGACTCTACAGGAGGAAAATAATAAGCTGAAAAGAAAATTAAAATATTTGGAATACGAACAAAGGAAGAAAAACTTGATATTTTGTGGTGTGGAAGAAAAAGACAAGGAACAATCTTAGGAATCTTATTAAGTGATTGTGAATATGTGTTGGGAATGGTTAGGACTTGACATTGGGAATGGACGAGTGAAGAATGTTTTCAGATTAGGAAGAGGAAAGAAAAACAAGTCAATATTGGTGAAGTTCCAAAAATTAATGACAAAAGAAAAGATTTTGGTAAAGAGAAAATTACTAAAAGGCTCAAATATTAGTATAGAAAATGACTTCGAATATGAAGTGAGATGTACGAGAAAGATTTTGGTACCTTTTTTGGTTGACGGGAAGGGGAAATGAACATTTTGCAAAGCTATACAAAGATAAGCTCAAAATCGATGGTGAGTTCTTTGACGTAGAATTTTGCCTAGAAAGTATAAACTGAACAGAATTAAAGGAAAATGTAAATAAAGAGAAAAGAAGAGACCTGAAAGCTGAAAGACAAGGTAAGAGATGTAGTGAGGAAACATTTGAGGATAGAAATGGTCGAAAAAGATGGACATGGAAGGTCAAGAACACAAGAGAGTGTGGAGGTGGTTAAACATCTAGACACAGCAGATTCCAGTAATTCCACAGGTGCAAGGCCAAGAACCTCAATGGACGTGATAACAAAGATAATTAATGGAGGGAATGATGTCAGAAAAGAGTGGGGAATAGCGGCTTGGAGACTTGGGGGGGGGGGGGGAAGCATTGATGACGTCATTCCAAAGCTGAGCAAGAAGAAAGGGGCATGAAGATGTCAACTGGTGAAGTCAAGAGATGGCCGGGACTGAAGATAAAGGGAAAACAAGAGATAGGTCGAATGGTAAGGGAAGCACTGACAAGAGAAGCAAAGATGTAACAGGAAAGAAAAACCAACTTACAATTTAAGAAAATGGTGAGTAAGTGGGGAAGAAGTGGCAAAGGTTATTGAAAAAAAATGGAAAAGAGCGAGAAGATCACAATTTTACAAAGGTTGTGAAGTGTATAAATATAGTCTAAAGGTAATAATTGAAATAATGAAGTAATGTAGGAAGTAACCATGATACATGCCAATAAGGTCTAAGAAGTAGAAAAGAAAGGTTGTAATGATTGGAATAGTTGGTGTAGTGAAAATGAGTCTGGAATAAATAGTAAACATAGTGTGAGGGATAGGGAATTAGATATTTCAGTCTCTGCATTAGATCCTTATCCTGAAAACGTCAGTAGAGATCAAATTTATCTGAATCTGGAATTCTGTTGCAGAACCAAATGTTGTACTAATTTTATAATAATTCAGTACAAGATTTATCAGCACTGTTACAATTAGTCATGTCATAATCATAAGCACATTATTGGTCAACTGTACATGTTTGCCTGCTGATCCAGAGTTGCTCTCAGGCGTGAGTTTGATCCCCACTTGGGCTGATTACCTCGTTGGATTTTTTCCAAGGTTTTCCTAAACTGTAAGCTGAATATCAGGTAATCTATGGCAAATCCTCGGCCTCATCTCTCTCATTTAATTACCTTCTTGCTATTACCAATTTAATTGACGCTAAATAACCCAGTGGTTAATACAGCATTGTTAAATAACATCATCAAATTATCTAGAATTTGGCTGTATAACCCATGCCAACATCATTCATCCAGGAATCTCTTCATAGGACACCCATGACTTCTTATGCCGTATGGCCTTTAATTGAGAATTAATTGTGGAATTCTGTCCCTTTTCATTCTCCATACATATTAGATCCAGTTAGTTTTGTATGGGTATTAATTTTTGTCAAAATGGATTCCAATTTGAATAATAATAATAATAATAATAATAATAATAATAATAATAATAATAATGGGACGAAAACAAAACTTAAGCGATCACCCTAAATCCAGAAGATTATTGTGTAAATGTGATAGAGAAGAAGTTGTGGACTAATTGAAAGTAACTCACATATTGTACAGAAAAATTGGTAGGTCCGTAATACAACTTCAGACTGATCATAACAAATTGACAACAGCGATCTTTTGTTGGGATAAGACTTGAATGCATAATTTGTGTACAGGTATGTATATGCATGCTGTGCAAAAAATAGAGAGAGAGACAAAGAATTCCATGTACGTAGTTCATGGAAAGATTATTATAAAAATGTTTCACAGATGTTCGGTGATTTACTGCAGTTTTCTGCTGAAGTGTAAGCTGTAACTCTTTTTGAGTGATCATTCAATCCCTCGATAACGTTTTTTCTAATCATAAGAGAATGTGATAAAGAGAGATTCGTTCTCCACATAACCACATTGACTCTCTGAACTATAGTTGTTTTTTCATAAGAAGAGATATGTGATGAGTGTACAGTTGTGCACATGTACACATTTGACTAGTGTAATGATTCTTGATGATGTATGTAGTTTATGTGAATCTGATTTCTATACCCATAATTTGTAAAAGGTATAATGAAATTTTGTACCTATTTCTTATAAGAATAGGTAACTGTGGAAGAAAGTCTACTTTTGTTAGCATAAATCATTGATCCATCATTGGTGGGTAGCCTTTGCAATTTAAATAAAGAATTACATGAGAGTTGTGGGATTCAGTTGCAGGGGAACGCTCTGACTCTGGGAGTGTGAAGTCATTTGGCAGTGGGAACATGAGTGAGACGCCTTCCCCCACACCATCTCACGGTAGTGCTGGTGAAAACACGACCTTGGCGAGCAGCCCTACTGTGGTAGGAAGTGGTCCAATTGCCTCGCGCTATTTCGTCATCAAGGCTGGAAGTTTGAAGACTATTGAGGCATCCCTCAGTCGTGGAGCATGGGCTTTCACACCCAACACTGAAAGGAAGATGACACGAGTCTTCAAGGTGAGATATCCTTGATGTTCTTAAGTTTGTGAATTCAAGATCTCGTTAGACCATCGTAATATGTTATATTGATCTGTTGGTATTAAGTAAATTTTATTGTAGACAATGTATTGTAATGCTGAAAAATTATGTATCGAAATGCTGAACGAAATGCCTGTTTTCAGCATACTTAATACCAAAAGAATGGTCTTCCATGCCAGCATTCCATCCCTCCATCCATCTTTTCGGCGTGTTTTACTCAACTGTTGCACTAATTTTGTTGCTGAACAGTTTATCTGAAAAATACATAATTAAAATGACAGTATCCTAACTTTTTTATAGAAAAATATTGAATTATTTAAACAAAAATAGTACACAAATTGGTTTACTTTTAGTCATCTTAAAATTCTTTAACATAAGAAATGTCGAATGGAATATTTCGTATTCGTTCAATATGTCAAAATTAATTCTAAGGGTAGGTAATATATTCATTTGGTTACTGGAGCTAAGTTTCCGTAGAAATATTCCCAGAAAAATGACTGCCGGTATGCACAGATTATCTTTATTGAATCATCACAGTAGACATACTGTGTGAACTTCGTAAAAAGAGGCTGATTTTTATTTGTAGTCCAGTCAGACACTCCCATCAACCAAATGAGACAGGAGAAAGGAAGACAAAATTCTGCGTGACTCAATATATTTGAAATACAGTACTAATTTTGTTTTAAAATTGTTATGGAATGGCTGTGAATTTGTAAATAGAAAGACTTCTGTTAAGTTAGTCACAAACAATATATTTGAAACAGTTTTACATAAAACAGCAGCATTATCACTACTGTGTAAAACAAAAAAAAAAAGAGGGAGAAAATTTATTACTTCACATTGCTTTCATTTCCGTATACAAAATGTTTCAGGATAACTATTCCTAATTTTCAGATGTGATAGAGGGCATGTAGTGAAACATTTTTTGGTAATAAAGTAATGTCTAGAAATGCTTCCATATTGAGATATAACAGTACCGGTAGGGAAGAAATAAACATTTCAAAGAATGAAAAGTAACTTGTTTATTTAATTTTAATGTTTGATTGCTATATGCACGTTTATTAATTCAACATTTGTAAACCAATGCATTTTTAATGATTAGAAATTTATAAACAGATCTGACACACAACGAAAATAAATCAATTTCAATTGTTTTCATGATAACCGAAATAGCTAAAACACATTTAAAGACAGCCATGGACAATAAATAATAAGTGAGTTGGCTCAGATGGTAACATTCGCATTTGGGAGGTCCCGGTTCAAATTCCATGGCCAGCAATCTGGTTGGGGTTTTTCATGGTTTCCTTTAGTCATAAATGCAAATGCCAGACTGGAAATTTACATATCATGATTCATCACCACCTCAGTCACCAATATCATAAACGCTAATGAAAATCTAAGATCAGTTAAATGATCAAGCCATCTGTAATCTGTAACACACTACAATAGAAACAGGAACTCAACAATAGTAGAAACAGTCTACTGATATATGCAAAGATCCTACACACGAGATATGACCACAGGTGTTAAATCATTTATAAATAAATTTAACAGAAATAAATCGGTTGAGAAGCTTTTGTCATCTAGTCTTCTGTCAAAAAATTTGAAAGTTAGAATTTATAAAATAGTTATATTACCAGTTGTTCTGTGTGGTTGTGAAACTTGGACTCTCACTTTGAGAGAGGAACAGAGGTTAAGGGTGTTTGAGAATAAGGTTCTTAGAAAAATATTTGGGGCTAAGAGGGATGAAGTTACAGGAGAATGGAGAAAGTTACACAACGCAGAGCTGCACGCATTGTATACTTCACCTGACATAATTAGGAACATAAAATCCAGACGTTTGAGATGGGTAGGACATGTAGCACGTATGGGCGAATCCAGAAATGCATATAGAGTGTTAGTTGGGAGGCCGGAGGGAAAAAGACCTTTAGGGAGGACGAGACGTAGATGGGAAGATAATATTAAAATGGATTTGAGGGAGGTGGGATATGATGGTAGAGATTGGATTAACCTTGCTCAGGATAGGGACCAATGGTGGGCTTATGTGAGGGCGGCAATGAACCTCCGGGTTCCTTAAAAGCCAGTAAGTAAGTAACAGAAATAAATAAATAATAAGGTCAATGAAGAGTTTACTTTTACCATATTATTTAATTACAGAAGCATTTCCATACACCAATTTATTAAGAAAAAATGCTTAAGTACATGCCCTCTATCACATCTGAAAATTAGGAATAGCTATTCTGAAACACCTTGTATAAGAAATACTGATAGTATGCATAAGTTCTGTTTAATTGGTGTCTGTTATAGGAAGGCAAGCGTGTGATCCTGGTGTTCAGTGTGCAGGGTAGTGGTCACTTCCAGGGCTATGCTCGTCTTAGTGGAGACAAGCCCGATCTCAAGACTGATGCCGCAGATCAGTGCTTGGAACTAAGTGGCCCCAACCTCAGCCCACCTCTTCCTGTTGAATGGATTAAACGTGCAAACATTCCCTTCCAAGCCACTCGTCACCTGCTGAATCCATACAACGAGAACAGACGAGTTCAGACAAGTCGGGATGGCCAGGTAAATAGGGAACTCTCTTATTATTTTGTCATCAATCAGTCAGCCACAAGGATTGGGATTCCTAAATTGTGTACTGGTTTCAAGACTAAAAGAATTTATTAAGCTTTGCATCTATAGAAGTTCTCTATTTGATATCACCAAGAAAAAGGCTCTGATGATTATCTGTTGTTACTAACAAGGACAAGGGAGCATTATTTATGACTTGATAAATTTATACTGTCTAATATATGAATTAAAATAAACTATACATAAACGTCGTGCTAAAAATTATCCTTAAAGAAATTGAAGTCCAGACGAGACAAATACAACAGCACACTTTGTGCCTTAGTAATCTGACTTAGGCATAAACACATAAACGAAATCCTAAACAGAATAGGCAGTACAAGCTTTGGAACTTTCTTTCCTTCACCTATAGAGAATCTGTCAGAGTTATCCTTTTAATGGCATACAACATGCATTTTTGTAACTGGAAACATATTTCCTTTACACAAATTCCACAATTTGGGACATCTGGCCGACATCTTAGGCTGACCACTAGGATCCAGAATACAAAGCAGAGGTTAAATTAAAAATACAATATGATTGTGGAGAGAATACGGAACAATGATAAATTTAAAATAAAGTACAATTTGATTTCGGAGAAACATGAGATGAAAGTATATTGAAGAGTAATGAAATGAAGTAAAAAAAAAATATATATTACGTAGTACTATACAAGTGACTGTGTAAAATGGATAATGAATCTCCCAATACCATTAGACAAATTTTGTTAATATCCTCATTAGAAAATTTAAGAGAAAGGAGAATGGTTTTGGTTAACTTAAATGAAGTTCCCCTAGCGCCAAAAAGAAGTCCTTTCACTTCCCATGTATTAATATTCATTTTGTATCTCTCACTGAAGTGAGGAATACATGGGTTGTAAATAGACTTCTTTTAATGTCATTGGCCTGTTGATCATCCTTCCCAAAACAGACAGTGGGGTCAAGAATGAGGCTTCTTTGATTCTGGCAATCGATGGCTATAATGTCTGCTCTTCTCGTCGACCCATTCTCAGCCAAGCAGTGCAATACCATATTTTATTAATTACTACATGAGCTCTTACCTTAGTAACATACGATTTATACTTACGAAAATGTTAACACAATGAAGAGAAAAGAGGGAGAGAATGCATGTAAGACTGTTTGTCAATCAACAGTGTTTACATTATTCAACAGAATTAAAGAAAGCTTGTTATATAAAATATTTCCTATTTTGAAGTTTTTTACCTACACTAAATGATTGATTTAATGCATCCTTTTTGTTTTTTAAATTTAATTTTAATGCATGCCTTCATAACCCCTCTCTTTCCCCGCAGGTTGAAACAACCCAATATTTAGATTTTTCACCTGAAATTAAAATTAAGACATATTTGTAATATCAAGCACTAATGACTGCTTTATAAATCCCCTTTAGGAAATACATTCTCATAATTCCCCTCTAGTGTTTCTCAGTCAAACATTCTAAGAAAAAAGGAAGGGGATAATGCAATAATATGTAAGTGAAGTAAGGTAGGTGAATGACGAACAGTCAAATACTCACCATTAGTAAATAAGTAAAGTAAGTACTATCAATGGAAATGGATTATTGGAGGCAATCTGCTAGGGTATTACTAGACAGAATTAGAAATATTATCGGAGACAAAATGGAAATTTGAATAAATATTTTGGATGATTAAAATTTATTAACAATAAAGTTTATAGGTATGGACAAGTTATGAGAATGACTAAAATTTATTAACAAGATAGTTGATAGGTACGGACATGTTATGAGACTGAAAGCCACCACAGTGATCTAGTGGTTAGAGTGCTGTACTTATAATCTTGTGGACACAGATTCGATGCCTGGCATACCCCCGATTTTTAACTTGTATTGGGCAAGCCCATGATTCAGTTAGCGGTTTTCTTTGGGAGCTTTGGTTCCTCTGTGTCATTCCTGTGAATTATCATCATCATCATCATCTCATCTCATCACAGATGTAGTGTAAACCAGCCTCCTATGGTGCACCTGCTCAATGACTGTTGGTAAATTGGTGTATATATCTGGCTTCATATGATGGGTGAATGACAAACAGTTGAGTACCTGCCATTAGTTTAAAAAAAAAAAAGAGAGAGAGAGAGAGAATATTTGAGGACAGATTGTCAAAAACATATGATTGGATTCCAACCAAGAAGAAAGATAAAAGGTCGAACACGAACAACCTGGAAGACTGGTATTTTAGAGTCTGTGAAGAAAAGAAATTTATTAGCTGATTAGTGGACAGGTGCAGAATGGTACTTTGCTGTTAGAAAAAAATCACCTTCTGTAAAGTAGTTTACATTATTTATCAAATTTACGAAGGCTGTTGAATAATGAATAATAATTAATTTTTTGTGACATCATACATGTATTTATCCTCCAAATGTTTATTGTCTTTCTCAAAGTAATTCCTGTTGGTTGCAATGCACTTGTCCCAGCGTTTTTGCCAGTGTTCAAAGACATGCTGGAAACCATTTCTTAATAAATCCATGAGAATCGCCTCCACAGCCCTCATCACTTTTTCTGAAAAATGAAAGTGCATCCCACAAAGGTGTTTCTACAATTTTCGAAATAAAACAAAAAAAAAAAAAAATCATATGATTCCAAGTCTGGACTGTAGGAAGGATATTGAACATTTTGTACTACATATGAACAGCACATTATGGAAGAACAGATTGCCCACAAGCCTGCTGTAACATTTCATATGCCTCAGCACACGATTTTTTAAGACTTTAGCAAAATTTCTGAGCAGCATATTGTTCTTCACATGTCAACTCCACTGTTCCTTAGGTAAGACTAAATGTGTCACAACTTGATCGATTGTCACAGGTTAAAACTAGAAATAAACTGAACAATATTAATTTATTATGTAAAAATTGGAGATTTATCCTTTGAAGAGGTGGAAAACTTCAACAAATGTAAATGACACTCGGGAGGAAATTAAACACAGAATAAATATGAGAAATGCCTGTTATTATGCGGTTGACACGCTTTTGTCATCTAGTCTGCTGTCAAAAAATCTTAGTTACAATTTATAAAACAGTTATATTACCGGTCGTTCTGTATGGTTGTGAAACTTGGACTCTCACTTTGAGAAAGGAACAGAGGTGAAGGGTGTTTGAGAATAAGGTTCTTAGGAAAATATTTAGAGCTAAGAGTGATGGAGTTACTGGAGAATGGAGAAAGTTACACAATGCAGAACTGCACGCATTGTATTCTTCACCCGACGTAATTAGGAACATTAAATCCAGACGTTTGAGATGGGCAGGGCATGTAGCACATATGGACGAATCCAGAAATGCATATAGAGTGTTAGTTGGGAGACCGGAAGGAAAAAGACCTTTGGGGAGACCGAGACGTAGATGGGAGGGTAATATTAAAATGGATTTGAGGGAGGTGAGTTATGATGATAGAGACTGGATTAATCTTGCACAAGATAGGGACCGATGATGGGCTTATGTGAGGGCGGCAATGAACCTGCGGGTTCCTTAAAAGCCATTTGTAAGTAATAGACGAGGTGTTATACAGTAGTAACAATATAACGCAAAATTTAAATTTTAAATTCAAAGCTATACAGGTAAAATAATCATGACCATTATTAAACTGTATATTAATTTGACTCGATTCAAAGCCCAGTTGATTTGTCAGAATGTGATGTTAACATTGTAAAAAAGAAAGTTTAAACTGCATGCAGATACAACAAATTTTCTCTTATCCCTAAAGAGCTTCTCATTAAAATATTGATATTAATTTCATATTTCATGTCATTTTATAAATAAAGTTGCAGAGACCTTTTCTTTGCCTTTACATGTTTAGACTCAGGCAAGGAATAAAGAAATGAAATGTAACTGTTGATGCCAAGAATGCAGTATTTAAAACAACACACTACCACGTAACTACTTACTAGGTTGTATGTAGCTAATGCATTATGTCATTATCCTTACAGGAGATAGAGCCCACAATAGGAGAGGCGCTATGCAGCTTATGGGACAAGGTACCACCCTTTGTCCCCAAGTCCACTCTGTTTGGCTCTTTGAAAACGTCTCAAGATGTGCCAGATACATCGTCGTCCAAAAACATGGGCTACCATGGTCGTCCTATTCGGGGATACTCATACATGGGTTATGGCCCAGGTTACCAACATTATAACATGAACTATGGCCCTCGTGGCCAACATCCAAAGTAAATGCTGAAGCTACTTATTGGCAGTGCCAATATTTTTGGCACTTTGCCATGCTATAAGACTGATAACAGTATAATATTATTGTTATGAGCTTAAATTGGTCTAACGTTATCCCCTCCCTTCAATTCTTACTTTTGTGATGCTTATTTATCTATTTTCTAAAGAAAGCAGATTGTTGGACCTCTGCATGGAGTGCATACAGAATGGAAATGATACAGGTGCTGTCAAGAGTTTGTGTAAATCTTCAAAAAATATTGAGATGTTTAACTTTGTTGGCCTATTCTGAACGGAGAATTTACGTAAATATAGAGGGGTACACGTTTTTAAAATCACTGATAAATTTGTCGAAAATAATAGTAATATTCGACAGGAGTAGGCTACATGCCAGCACCGGGTTTCCCCTTCTCCCTTCCTCACCTTCATCATCATCCACACCCATTCCTTACACTACACTTACACGAACACTTAACATACACTCACCCTAGTACACAACATAACTCTTCATGGATACACCTCATGCATAACGTGGTCCGCCGAAGTGGTATGCAATTTGAAAATGGATCACAGCCCTACCATCTATCCGCAGTATATGGAACTCGAATCACCCAAAGTGAAGTGGGTAGGCATTAGACACACACATATATTTAATTTTCCTTAGAATTATTAATCTTGCATTATTTCCCTTAATGTTTGACTCTGAAAGTCAAAAATATTTCAGCTTTCTACACGTGAAAACCTGACCAGCTTCATGGTATAGTGTCAGAGATTCTGGCTACAGTTCATGAAGTCCCGGGTTCGATTCCCAGTTAGAACACAGGAAAAAGTGTTCGTCTATGGTCTGGAGTTTAGGTTAAGTTTAGATTTAAGACCGCTCCTAACACCACATAATCATGATCATTCTTCCATATTATCGGGATAATGTAACTCTGCCTTCCAGGCACCCTAACCTTAGAAGTGGATTACATGTAATTCACTGCCAGGAAGGGTAAGTAGGGGGAAGGGGGGAACATGTGAAAACCACATGGCTGGTATTTGACAATCATGTGTCATTAAACATTTTCTTTCCAAAAACATGCTATAAGTATTATACATAATTGTCATCTTTAATGGTTGAATGCTTATCAAGTGTGCCGTTAGAGCTTAAGTTTGTGGATTGAAATCCAATCAAGACAATAGCTTTTAAGATTAATAGTCCATAGTTTTCTTGAGTGGGAAGTAAGTCTGGGGTTTTTAATTTACTATTAAAAATATAAGTCTCTCAATGAGAGGTTGCAGGACGAATTCACCAGCTGTTTCTCACTTAATAAAAATTAAACTTCTGTAATTCCACCTTACAAGTGTCCTTATCTCAGAATTAGAATTCTGATCACTGCCCCCCACCCAGTAGAGTTGGTTGACCATAACTGGAGGTAATAGGAGCCAGCCAACCATGTAATGTATAGGCCTACTTTGTGTGTGTCTTGCGTGTGCACACACCCTTGTTATTCAGGATACATTGCACAAAGTATATAGTTTTTAATCCTCTAGAATTCTCCTCTAAAAGGATCTATTTAACTGTTGGAAGCTTCTCAGTCTGAATAAGAAAATGATCTTTCTATTGCCATACACACACACACACACACACACACACACACAAGTGTTCTGCCCATGGGCAGGTCTTTCACTCCAAACCCAGCATTCTCCAATCTTTCCTATTTTCTGCCTTCCTATAATCCACATAATATGTGATATAAGATATTATCTTAATGTCGTCTATCATCTGATATCTTCTTTTGTCTCGAACTCTTCTCCCATTCACCATTCCTCCCAGTGCATCCTTCTTAGCCAGTGATCCAACCAATTCCTTTTCCTCTTCCTGATCAGTTTCAGCATCATTCTTTCTTCACCCACTCTTTCCAAAAAAACTTTATTTCTTATTCTGTCCGTCCACTTTACACGTGCCATTCTTCTCCAAATCCACATTTCAATGCTTCTATTCATTTCTCTTCACTTTGTCATAATGTCCATGTTTCTGTACATACAATGTCACACTCCATCAAAATACTTCACTAGTCTCTTCCTTAGTTCTTTTTCCACAGGTCCACAGAAGTTGCTCCTTTTTCTATTAAAAGTTTCCTTTGCCATTGCTATCCTCCTTTTGACTTCCTGGCTGCAGCTCATGTTACTGCTTATAATACATCCCAAGTATTTGAAGCTGTTCACTTGCTCTACTGCCTCATTTAGAATTCGCAAGTTTAGCTTCTTTATTTTTCTTGTGACAATCATGGTCTTCGTCTTGTTTGCATTTATCTTCATCCCATACTGCTCGCAGCTGTCATTTAGCTCCAGTAGCATATCCCTTAGTATCGGCTTCTCTTCTACCCATATATATATATATATTTATATTACATACCGGTATGTAACATATTTTGGAACTACGAACCAGGATTTTTCTTGGAATAATGTTACATGTTGTACTAAATTTCGTAGTTTCAGAAAAGTAATTTGAGCTGAATAATTGCATGCATTTCGCTAAAAAGTGAAATGTCTGTATACACGCCATTGAAACATACAGAAGGCAGGGCAATAGAGCTATTATGTGTCGTCATTTACCCCCAGAAACCACATAGTACTCGTTTTTTATTGGAGACTAATTGGTCAATTTTAAAATGTTCACATTTAGCCTAAATTGAATTGTAAATATCAGATGATTGACGTGTTAACTTATCATTATTGTGAATCATTCCAGTTTTTTCACTTGTTGTAACACTCATTCATGTTTGATTTGATGTGAACACTAAATTTTACCCATACATCATTATTACTACAGTAGAACCTCTATTATCTGTAGTAGTGAAGGGGGTGGACTGAACTGTTAAACGAAAAAGATTGGATAATCTATACCATAAAATATTTTCATAAATTAAGCATATAATACTTGGTTTCATAATTTGAAATTCCTACCATACTGCAACCATTGGTGTTTTCATACTACACACTATACAATGTCATGCTGGTTATATCTAATGAAAACAGTGAAATACAATAATACGTACTACTTTGTTTTATTCTATTAAATTGCGCGTATTTCTAATGCCAATCTTGTATTCTGATGTGATATGAGCCACAGTTTTTCCTTACCCAAACAGCTCAATACGTTTTGTTTGGACATTTTGCACAGAATGACTAAATGATGCACAGGTTTTCAGTTGTGTGAAAGTTCTTGGAGTCATTTCTTTCAAAGCTAATAGTGACTATTTTACAAGTTGTGGAAAAACCTCCTCCCAAAAGTTTTTTTACTGCCGGTAACAGTGGCATTCCTACTACATACTCATAACTGTAAAGGCTGGTAATCTTCTGTAGAAAAAAATCCGTGTTAACATATTGTACAGTACTTAGTATTTTTTTGTAGGAAAAAAAAAACATAGTGAGAGAAAGACAGTCGGATAATCCACCAATCGTTTAATAGGGTGAACAGTAATCGAGGTTCTACTGTAATTGAGAAACTTTGTATATTTTATTTTCTTTTTAGTTTGTTTGTTTGTTTGTTTTTGGTACATATTAACAAGTGGTGTTTCATTCTTTGCAGCATTATAATAATGTGATGTAATTAGACCTACAGAGATAGTCTGTAAAGCAGTCCTGTACTCTAACTGTATTACTGTCAAGTATTCACATCATTTGTTGTTCTGATGTTCTGTTACAGTGATTATTGTAGCTAGGTCTTAAATGGATTGCTCGAAAGTTAACCACATTTTGTATTCTGATCATTTCTTCATTATATTCATATTCAGTATCTTAAATTGATGTACTTTATTTCTACTTCAAACTAGCAGTATATTGGAATTGTTATCTGTTGAAACTTTATGAATGTTTTTTTTCATGAAATATTGTCATCACATTCAAGAGTATTGTGTAGGATTTCTGATTGCTGTACGAACACAAGGCAACTGATGAATTCACCAGTGATATTAAAAATGTGCCCCAAATAAAAGTGACATTGTTTTCTCATACTTGACTGCGGTAAGACTAAATTTTTTGCCCCATTGCATAATGTTTAGAGCTGTTAATAATTTATATTATTTTCGTAGCAATTTGAGCAAATTAAGATTCAGTGAGTTTAGTAACGATTTTTTATTTTTAAGTTAAGAACTTAATTTGTGAAAGTCTACCCAACGCTCACTGAAAGCTCACTTAGGTCAAATCTTGTTCATGACCATATGTTGAACACCTCTGAAATGACAGGTTTAAATACAGAAGAACAAAAAAAAAAAAAAGAAAATGAAAAAAATTTGTCGGTTTTTTTTTTTAAGATGTGTAGTATTTTTAATTTCTCGTTGTTCCTTTTGTGTACTCTAGAAATATTTACATTTCTAGCTATAGATAACTCTGCAATAGTTGCATGATACTGTATTGTAAACCTGTGAAAGTTTTAGTTTCATATCTATAAAGTAATTTTTCTTTAATTTCTATAGAATTTGTAAGTTAAGTGGCCATGGAAGCAGAACTTCACCCTTGCAAACTCTGAATCAAATATAGCTACTGCCATAAATCGTGATTGCTAAGTCGTAGTGAGGTTTAAAATAGTCTGTAAATATTATGCAGCTTTTAAAAGTGCAAAGGAGAGGGCGTTATGCTGCTATGAAAGTTTCTATTTCTATAGTGTAGGCTTGTCTTTTGATTCCTTGTGAAAAGCATTTCAAATGCTACTGTTCTCATAATTTTCTCGTAATTATTTTTTCCTTTCTTTTATTCATTGTTTCATCTTTTTTTGTCGAATTCCTCCCTCGTGCTCTTTTTCCTTCCCTTTTATCATTTCTTTCTTCCTTTACGTTTTCATCATCTGTTCCTCCTCATCCTCCTTTTCTACCTTCAGAAAGGCTTCTCTTGTGTAAAGTTGTCTGCTTCGTGTCCAGTAATTAATATGTATCCTAATGTATAGAATTGTTATTGGCTTGATTTATATGTCACAATACAACTCTGTAGTCTTAGGGATCGGTCTACTTAAGAACAAAATGTTATGCCTTCCAGGTAGACGATGTTTTTAAAATAGAACTCTGATATTGGTGTAATATTCTGAGTACTTTGAGATTGAAGTTTCATTCACTTTATTTTTATTACTTAAACCAGGACGAATAGAAGAAATAGTGTACGCACTTCTATGCTTTCCCATTGTTGGTGACAGACCTGACAACTAGTGGCGCTTCGATCGCTAGGATCTATTGGTTGTCTTAATCAGACATCTCGAAAATATATTTCTCGCGCGTTTAATGATGAAAGTTGCTAGGGGTTGTTAATATGCTTTATTGTTGAGGGTTTTGTAGATGTCTTCAATTTGTTGTGCTTTTAATTAACCAATGACAAGAATATTGTGTGGTGATTTACAAAATAATTACAAAAATGCCGTACTGTTTTGTTTTGGGTTGTAGATCAGAATGTAGTAGGAATAGTGTGAATACCACTGTGTTGATTGACAGATGTTTAGTGTATCATGTGGCCGGTTATGTAGTAAATCATTCCTCTAAGTATATTGCGTGTACCCTCTGTGCTCTTCGGCAGGAATGTAATAGGTCTAAACATTGTGCACCTCTCACCCAAATCAAAGACTACCGATCAGGTGGGAACGTCAGTTTTTTAACCCATACCTCCCAAGCTGTGTATGACGTAGGCCTACTTATTCAAACATAATTGAAAATTAAAGAAAAGATTAGCTCAGCAAGTGCAATTTGGGATATCTTGTAACTTGACACCATTGACACTCTTTCGATCTAGTCTTCGAGAGCAGGTTGTTGCAGAGAACATATCATGGATATTATTCCTATATTAGTCTACCACTACTTGAAGTGCCAATTCTTCTTCAGGACAAAGAAAATCCGAAGATAATTACAAGCTTGTAAATCCGTCAAGTCATCTCGCAAACTCTCAAAGGTAGCAGGCAACTAATCATGGTGAGTAATTTAATTCATTTATAGGCACGTAAAATATCATTAAACTTTTTATTTACTAACATTTTGTAGGTTTTTTCTATCCCTGAATTCGCAACTTGTTATGAAAAGATTATTTAAATACTGAACTTATAATTGTTTTCACAATGTTTCAGATCCCATTGTATTTTTTGTTATGAACGTTCATAATAGTAGTACTTGATAGAAGAGTATTAATTATGTTCAAGGGACTATAAAGGCATTTCTTAAGTTACGAATAGCCGGGTTAAATGGAAGAAATTTACTTTTAAAAAGGACTACATTCAGCGTAATAAGTACTGTGAACTCCTTCCAAGTCATGCTAATAGCGATAGCAATGCCGCATTGCGGCGGATCCATGTAAACTCACAGAGTGCGTACACTATTTCTTCTATTCGTCCTGCTTAAACTGAAAAATGTTACAACACGTGAGTTGCAAGTTCATTGTGTCTCGTTAAAATATTTCTTAATGTAATACTTTATCAGTTACCAGTTTTCCATTTCACTGTCATCAAAACACTTCGATATTTTTGCGGTTATTGTTATATTGAGTATTACTGTACAGCACAATTATGCAGTTCCTAGCTATGGGCATGAGATTTTTATGTCTCTTGTTTAATAAGAACGAAAGAGACATAAAAATCTTGTGCCATAGCTAGGTACTCAAACTGACCTCATCAGCTTGTATACAGTCTTGTATTCTGGTGTGATACGCTGCCTTGACTTGTCTAAGTGTCTTGGGAGTGACATTATGACATCCTATAGTTACTGTTCCTCAATTCGGTGAGAGTTTGTGGACAGTGCTGGTACATTACAGATTTCATATGTTCCCACAGAAAAAATCCATAGGGATCTGATCTTGGGAACGGAATGGTCATTCTATAGGACTCCAGAAGTCATTTCGAGATGCGTTGCACTTACACAGCAGAAATAATATTGGAGTGCAAGAGGTCAAATGACTTTATTGTCAAATGCCTGGCATTAGAAAACAACAACAACTTACACAGTAGAAAAATATATTGGTGCACAATCTTACTGAAAAAATCATGGTTCAGCATCATAACATCATCATCCAAGTAGTCCATCAGGTAGCTCTATAACATTTGCTGGCATGTTTCACTGGTGACTCATGTTGCTTTTATGATAAAGGCTTTAACATTTTAAATTAATTTTAATTATGATAATATAAAATTTAAACAATCCTTATGAGATTATGTAATACTGAAGGCTTAGTTGATATACGTTTGGTGCAGGGAAATATTGGTGAAGTTCTGCTTTAAAACCTGAAGCTTTGCATGTCACAGGAATCGAGATCGTTATTTTATGTAAGATATTTTTGTAAATAATATTGTATACAGGTTATTTATGATGGCAGTTGTACCTTCTTAGATTCAAAATATAATTGTCGTGGTATAGTAGTTGTATTTGAGGAATTTGAAACGCAGCAGGAATTCTCTTTAGAGCAGTACATATTTTTTTTCGTTGAACTCTGATGATGTAAAAACTGATGAACCCTTTACTGAAATGTGCACTATACAAAATACTGTACAGAATTTAATTGATCACAAATATTAAAAGTAATACTTAAGTGTGAGCTTTATCATGTTGAAAACATAGTTATAAGTGGAGTGTGAAAATTGTGATGAGCAGTATTGTCCTGAGAATGGAGTGGTCCTTGAAAGTTCACTGTGGTCTCTAAGATAGGAAAAAAGAATTTAAAGTTGTGTGATTTACATTAGAAAACTGATGGGTGTCTCTTACTTGATATTGTTGCTTGAGAATTCCATTATTTCTTTATAATGTGCACTATGGTAACACTCTTTCTTGGTTAGAGCTTAAGTTAATTTAATTGAATTGATTGTTCCACAAGTGTTTTGGTAGGTATTTCCATGTGTATACAAACATGTAGATACAGTCTGTGTCAGCTGTTGAATGCATGGTGGGTTTAACTCGCAGGTTACAATTTTATTACAATATGTACATTCTGGTATATCGGTACCATATGCTTCAAAAGTGTGACAAGTGAAAGAACGCCATTCTTAGAGATTTCTTTATCCAGGTTGCATTCTGTAATCTTCGTAATAATCATATTCATCTAACTCTTGGGATGATATCTGCCATGTATGTACATTTGGGTCATGATAAATTATTAAAAAGACGCACTTCATTATATAAGAATTTCATACTGCTGTGCATAGAAAGGAAAATCTAAACAAGTGCAGTAGATATCAGTGTAATGGATCTCAATCAAAATTTGTAAATTTGTTAAATTATTTTCTCGGCCAAATAGTGTATGTAGGCATATACACTTTCAGGTAGTTAAAATAGACATGAATATGTACTTATTCAATAAAGTTTGAGGAGTGAACAGTTTTCAGCAAAGAAATTTGCATGCCTTGCATACATAATTTGAGAAGAATTGATCTAACTTTTTTAAAATTCTTCATATTGAATAATTCTTTTCGCGCACATTGGCAAATAATTTATTTTAACAATTTCTTTTATTTTCACCTGAGCAATAAAATACAGAATTGTGAAGAAAAAAAAACTTAATTTTAGTGAATAAAATATTTTTAATACTCTTAGCATGCACATTGTAAGTGTTTATATTATATTTAATAGACTTTTTATAATGTGGCATGTCCATTATATAGGCTAACAATAAGTTTAAAATTGTAACTTTTCACATTTTTGAATCCTGTTGTGGATAGATAGATAAACTTTGTTCTGTATTTAATATAATTATCTTCAACTAAATCATCTTTTCTTCATAATTTCTAACATTCTGAATCTGAAGAAGAGAATATAATTACTTAATTATGAAGACTTGGGTTTTATCGTTAATATTTTGTATTAGATTATTTCCCCTCCTCCCCACACAAAGCTTCAACACAGTTTTATGAGTTCTCTTTTTGCATGTTAATCATTGACAATCGGGTACCTGCAGAGAAACAAAACTTCAAGAATACTGCTTTGCTGCATTTTAATAAAATTATGTCAAACAATTGCAGAGGAAAGGTGTACATTGCAGATTTAAACATGACTGTTGTCTGTAGTCAGTAATTAAGTCGACTAAATAGCTTGTTATTTTAAAGCATGTGGTACATACATATCTTAATTTTCGTTAAATGTCCTTTGCATCATGTGTTTTGTTCTCTTTTAATAAGACTGTGGTATAACTATGCTTTATATAAAGGGGATGTATTTATTTTGTTTAATAAATTAAACTGTACTGTAATACTGTACAGTTACACCCTGGAAAACTGATATTAATATTAAGGCATTCTTTACATCATATTAGTAATAAATATAACATGTTTAAAGTTTTACATATCCAGTCAAAATTATCTGTGTAACTTAGAACATTTTCACATCCATCTTCCATGAATTATATTGCATTGTCATGCTAAAGAATAATTCAGGACCGTCCATAGACAGGTGTGAAGTCCAGTGTCGTCATCAACAATAACACCAACACCAAGCTCCATTCTCTTGAGGCTTCAGTTTCAGAATAAGTAATTTCAGTCCGTAAATTGATTTTAACAAATTTCTGAGCGTCCATACTCATGGTGATTTATAGGAATATACTTCAAAATAATTTTTAGTCGTTTGATAGAGTATAATATGATGCAGTAAATTTAGTTCCTATTCATTCATTACACTTTCTGCCTTCCAGGTAAATTATAAGTGTCTGATATCTGTTACTGTTTCGTGATAAAGTAGGGCTATAAAAAGGTAACAGTAAAAAGTAGTATTGGAACTTACATCGTTGTTTGTTTACAGAAGAAGAGCACAACCATTTCCATCCTCTACAGATGAAAAGAACTTCAGCATGCATACTACGGCTTTCATAAATTACGTGTTTGTACACTGAATTCCATTAATGCTTTCCCATTCCTTAGTTGTACTGACAAAAATCTCGGTATTCTACCCCAACCCCTGCCATGTATATGCAGCTTGACTCGTCTGTATTGTGTATTTCAGTGATGTTATGCTAGAGTAGCAACCATGCCATCATCACAAATTAGAACTAGTTTGTGATGTGTACCAACATTTCAGAGTGCAGCAGCATGCCACTGCTCATAGGTACTAATCTATGAACGGTCCTGATAGTAGCATATATTTCTGTGTATGTTTGAATTCAAATATAAGGAGTAGTCTGGGCAAAAGCTTGAAGTTTGGAAAGCTTTATAAACATTCTTTGCCTTCGTGTAATTTACAATATTTTCCGTGAAACAATCATGCATTTATATGTTTTTAGAAAAAGTTACCTCCCCCCTCCCCAACTTAAGATTTTTGCCCATTTTAACTGGATGTAATTGTGAACCTCAGGTAAATATTGCGAAATATTAATTTTAATAATATTAATAATCCCTTTTTACATTGTATGATTTTATATTCTTGTGAAAAATGATGTACCATAACTTAAAGCACTTCTAGTAAATATTTATATGCACAGGTAGCCCCTGTTTATGTGATTTGTCAGTTTCTACATAAAATATCCCCTTGGGTTTGCAAACACTTATTCAGGATTTTCAACAGGGGAAGTATTTTTAATTACCTATAATAGGAGAACATTTAATAGAATAAAAAAAGGCAATATACACGTAAATCATTTCAGGATTATTATCGGTACTTATATTTATTGTCATTTGTTGATATTTTCCAGTATCGAAAAGTAAACATATCTGTTTGTACAATGTAAGAAAAACAAGTTTTCCGCATAATTCGGGTATTTTCAGAACCTGTAATTTTGTTACGTGAAATTGGCGTCATTAAACTGAATTTCATTGGACTCTCTTGAAGTATTTTTGACAAAAGTTGCATACCTTGTCATTGCTGGTATCTATGTAACGTATTCAAGTTCCTTACATAAGAAAGTCAAGAAACGAGTACTATGGTCATTGTTTAATTTTAAAATATGTAATTGTGTTTAATTGCGATTTAATCACTAACTGTAATAAAAGGGACTTCAATTAGCTGTAGGTGGGCTAATACGATGATAAATAACAATGTTTATATTTCAGAAGGCCTTTGAGATAGTGGCAGTGCCATTTAACTAGGATAATGCAAGTTAGGTTGAATGCTAGAAGTTAATTCTTCTTACGGGAAAATAATATAAACTATGGCTACCTGTCTTTCTTTATATTAGTGAAAATAAATATCTCTGGTATTGGTAAAATCCATTTCGAATGTTACAAATGATTAGATAATTTAAGGCCTACCAAGTTAACATATTATAATACTCTGGTGCTGAAATATTGTAGCGAAAATAAATAAAAATAAAGCTTGCATATTACATTTTCTTAAATTATGTTTTGAGTGTATTGTTTACAAAACTGGTCCATATAATATGTTACTTTAAAATACTGCAAATTTTCATTTGATACCGGTACATAAATGATTCTGATTTCTTTATTTAAAATGTGTTATTTGTAATTTGAAATATAATATCCGTGTGATGTGTGAATACAGTATGAATAAATTAAATTGCAGTACAATGACCCGTACATTATTTTAATTTAAAGTAGCCAATCATCGGTTTCAATTGCATATCAATTGCCATACCTATACCTCCTTTGCATTTCTGTATCATGTAGGAGTTTTGTAATTGTGTTACATTTTACGTTTATTACAACATTATGTTTATCATGTAAATTACAATATGTCGAATAATTTCGACAAGTTTGTAGGAACATGTAATGAACAAATCAGTAAATTTCTTAATTTGTTAGTTCACGGCCAATACATAAGTGTGGCAATACATATTTATTTTTTATGGTGTAGCCGTTGTTAGTTTGATCTTTACATATAAATTTTTGTTGCTATGCAGGAGTGATGCTGTAAAATTTAGAAATTAAGTTAAAAGATACTGTAGATGCCACAATAATGAAAAAAATTGATCAGATGTTTGAAACGTTATACTTGATACTTAATTCTTCGGAATTAAAAATAAAGTTATTAGCTGAATGCAAAATTGGTAAATTTTATTGGGAGGAGAATTCGTACGTTGCGCGAAATTTTCATTTCCCATGTTATCAAAATCTTTACCGTATGTATTATTTCTTGCATAATTATTTTTTCCTCCAGATTTTATCATGAACGTATGGACTTACGGATGAAATTGTATCTTTTAATTAATACAGCATTGTATAGCATTTCTATGCTTATGTTGTTTTACATTTACTGCCTAAATTTGACGATGTTCGTACAGTTGGCTGGACTGACATTTCAGAAACTTCGTTGAGACATAAGTTTATTTACATAAACATAACTTCAAAATATTCGTGAAGGGTGTATGATGGAGAAATTTATGGATTCGTGAAAGTACTTCTGAATAGTTCTGCGACTGAAACAGTTACTTCCTTCTTTTTGCATATAACTGGGTGTGGAGAACTTGTGAATTTTTGTTACAAAGGCTATATAACCTCTACATTGTAACTGTCGAGATGCCACCGAAATTTAAATTTCAAGAAGGTATAGTAATTTAGTAACTTTCTTAATCTGAATATGTAGAGTAATATGTGCAATATATTAATTTGTATAAGGTGAATTACGATACCATTATTTTGTAGAGAATGTGCTGTTATTTGGTCGTGTATCATACGCTACAGCACTGGCAGTGCTGTTCATAATTTTGAAATGTGCATTTAATGGGACGATATAGTGCATTTAGTTCAGCTTGTAATGGTGAGTGAATTTTGTCATTCTGAAAACTAGGCGTACATATTAATATAGCCAGATAACTTACTAGTTTTTTTATACCCAAATAAAGTGAGTGTATGTAGCCTAATACTTTTTGTCAGTCATTACTGCTCTTAATATTTAAATATTCACAATTGGATCAGTTGTAGTTCTAAGCACAGATTAAGATAAAAAAAAATCAAGTAAGAAATGCTACAATGTTACGGTCTTTCATGTTTCTAGACAGGAAAGTAATAAGTAGGATTGCTGGTGCCTGTAGTACTTCAACCTTGTTGACTCTTATCATACCGGTAAATCCAAGTTGATTAGTCGTGAGTGCTGCAAATGTTAAGTTTTTACCGTTTACCATATAGAAAGGCGATGGCGATGAGTAAAATTGTAGAAAATAAGGACTTCTATACTTTATTAGAGTTTATTCTTAACAAAGGGGCAAATATTTTTGTGTAATACAACAGTTCTATAATGAACTAGACAGTACATAAAAGAAAATCGTAGCAAGAAAGAAAAGCCTGTAGGCAAAAGACAACGAATGAAACATTGGTAATTTAGAAAAATACGTAATAAGTAATAGACATAAATGGTTAGCAAAACCTAACGTAATGGATATTAACTTTCCAGTGTGCCCAATATTAGCGGATTTTGAGTCTGATATACGTAATGGCCTAGATTCTATGATCTAGGGTAGCGGCAATGCTCGGAAATGTTCTAAGTGTAGCGAAATTTAGCAAAGTTTTTCCAAAATTCATGTTACTAATTTCAACTTTGCTATTTTTTTTTTCTAAAATCTGCAATATTAACTTCTTAAACATAAAAAAGACGGGATTCTAAGATCCCCTGTAATTGTGTGAAACGTTTATGCTTTCATTTGGGTGCTATTGTGATACCTGTGTTTTTGAAATTGATTTGTTGGAGAGCCGTTTTTTTCTCTCTTGTACGGAGGAAGAACCCGAAAACTTGCACTGCAGCCTGAGGCATATTGTGCTTACCATTCCTATTCTGTGAATGATTAGGTAACCAAATGACCGCACTCTTGTACAAATACAGCATGTTGCACTGATGATAATATGTTAATTTATGATGGTGAAATGAGTCCGAGGTCCAATGCCGAAAGTTACCCAGCAATTTTTCTTCAATTGGTTGAGGGGAAACCCGGGAAAAAACCCCAACCACAATTTGAACCTGGGCCCGCTCATTTCATGGCCAGACATGCTAACCATTACTCTACAGCGGTGAATTGGAGAACTAGTAGTATGGGTCTGTGGTAAGAGAAACTATAAGAAATATAATTCGTGCAATAAAATAAACAAGCGACATCTGAATAGTGTGATTTAATCATTGCCGTTTCTAGGCAAGTGACATGTGTTTAAATTTAGGTAACATTTTATTAATTTGATTTTCAAACATAAATGTTTAATTTATATATATATATATATATATATATATATTTATTTATTTATTGTGTAACTTCCATGTTTTCCATGAGCTAGTGCTCATATAGGTTATTCGTTTTCTCATGAAACCAAATGCATGCATGCATGCATAATAGCTTATAGTAAGAACCATATGGGGGGGGGGGGTTAGTTTGCTATCTAGTTACAAGTGTAAGGGTAGCAAGGGAGGGAAGCTTCCCAGTTCATTTTTTCTTCCCCTCATGTGCAGGTAGGTTTCACGAGATAACGAATGAACTGTACTGGTACTTGAAATCATGAATAGAAATTATAAGATCAAAGAAAAAAAAAATCAGTGCTAGTCTAATAGTTGTACATGCAACTATATTGCAAATAAATTTAGTTGGTGCTATTTTCCAGTTCACTGGTCTAGAATACATAGAACTAGCCTAAATTTTCAATATGTTTAAAATAACTGATTTAATAGTTACGGTATATATTATGAGTTGGATCAGCGAGCGCTGGTCAAATTTGCCTCTTTTCATTAAGCTAAATTCAAGTTTAATTCGAAATTAGCTAAATTACTGAGAAAACTAATATAGATAATAAGAACTCAAGCATGTCCTATATATTTTGCTTTGAAGTAAAATTAATATTGAAATAGGCCTACCATATTAAAATAATAATTAATAATGTAAAGGTAAAAAAAAGGTAAAGGTAGCCCCGTAACATGCCATGAAGGCATTTGGGGGGCATGGAGGTAGAGCCCCATGCTTTCCATGACCTCGGCACTAGAATGAGGTGGTGTGGTCGGCACCACGCTCTGACCGCCTTTTACCCCCGGGAAAGACCCGGAACTCAATTTTATAGGAGGCTGAGTGAACCTCGGGGCCGTTCTGAAAGTTTGGCAACAAGAAAAAATCCTGTCACCACCTTGGAATCGAACCCCGGACCTTTCAGTCCGTAGCCAGCTGCTCTACCAACTGAGCTACCGGCCACCCATAATTAATAATGTGATTTTACTAATTATATCTTTATAAGAATATTAGTTACATTTGATAAATGAACTGTCAAAGGCAGATAAATGAAGCAGAAAGATTTGCTCTCATAAATCACTCTTCTAATAGCCAGGTAGCTAATGTTGAGAGTAGGTCTGTCATCATCATCATCATCATCATCATCAGCCATACAGGTTATAGTGTCAGAAGGGCTGTTACGGTCCACAAAAGTTTTCAGCCCATCTCTTCATTGGATGTCCAGTTGATCTCGTGCCTCTAGGTAAGTAATGCAGCATTGCATGAGGGATTTTCGTCCTAGACATACGCCTCACATGCTGACACAAATAGGTCTGTAAATTGATAAAGTTAAAAAAGAAAATGTAAGAGATTTTCAAAATTCAAAAGAATGATAGTGGACACATTGTGGCAGATATACAAAGTAGCCTTACATTTGCAGTTTTTGTTACAATCATATTTGTTCAATACTGTTTATGCATATTTATTTATACTTCACACAGTTTAATCTCGTAAGTGCTCAAATTGACCTCCTTCAACATTGCAACATTCTTCAAACTTTTTCATAACACTTGATACACAGTAAGATTACATGGTAACATGAGGATTGTTACAACCCAGTAGCCTACACTCAGTTCTGCCTATTCACGTGACCTGGCAATTTGAAAGAAGCCTCATCTGACCAGATGATCTTATCCAGAAGGTCTAGCTCCAAATCGATTTGGTCACACATCAGTTTGCAGAACTGCAATCAACGATTGGGGTCATCCTCCAAAAGATAATGCACCAGTTGTGGACGATATGGTTTTACAAAGTTTATGCATTAGGCGTCATAAGGATGTTCTTGGTATGAAGAGTTCTACAGAAGCACGTCATGTAGACTTCTTTGGACTTTTCACAAAAGTTAGAGCAACTTTCATCTCATTTTCTTCAGTCATAAAAGTCATAGGACAATCAGATTTCGGTAAATTAACCACCAAACCTATGTTTTCAAATTTATTTCTTATGTGATAAATTGTCTGGCGTGAAGGTGGGGAAGTGTTAAAAGCTTCTTGCCATGCTATTCACACCTGCTCTGCATTTTCATACTTCCAATACTGCTTTAGTATCCACCTTCTTTGCTCTTGATTTAAATTGTTTGCCATTGTTGATATTTACCTGTAACATAAAAAACACAATAAAAATCCAAACCGACATTGATAAATTGATATAGAATATTGGTTTTGAAAAATTAGCCTAAAAACGTGAAATCAATGGTGCAAGGCTATTTTTGGCCCACTCTGTATAAGGTTTAGTTGACTGGTAGCTGCTCTTAATTTGAGATAATTCATATAGGTATATAGCCAACTCTTACCGATAAGAGAAAGGTTTGCTATCTTGTATTTGAGAAGCTAATAAGTTGTAACACGGTTAACCAGATTCACATTGATCAATGCGTCCAGCTCCGGAAACTCGTATGGCAAACGAACTGTTGGCCAAACAGACATTATTACCTGAGTTAGAGCCCCATAAAAATGTAATTCTTTGAAACAGATATCAGTATGAAAGAATTAAAAAAAAAACGTCAAATTAGAGTATAGGCCTATAATGAGTCATTGACACGAAGTATAATTCCATACTTTGAAGGCCAGTGAGTGCATTATATGCCGAGTTCGAGCCCTGTACATTTATAATGGACCCACATAAATAACAGTAGTCCTCCAAAGAAATTGCAGGGAAAATGTGAAAATTAGCATACATAATGAGAATATCAAAGTAAAAATCGATAGTTTGAACCAAATGAGGACATTATTTCCCGAGTTCGAATCTTGTACACTTGTTAAGTCAAATAGTATGTGTATGAAGGAAGTGCAGAAAAATATAAATATAAATTAAAAATAAGACATAATAAATCACATCTTTATTTTCCAACAACGTTAATTATAACAGAAAATCGTAGTCCCTAATATTTGTTCAATATCTAAAATCGTAGTGGAATATTAGCGGATTGTGAGTGTATAGTTGGTACCGGTAACACTAAATTTCCATACAATCACAAGAACATCTGTGTTCAGTGGTGAAGCGAAGATGAATATATGACATGTGAGGTTAATTTAATTATATACTCTTGCAACCCTGTTTGTCACATGGAGTAACTTTTTTTTTCATCTATTGTGCTGAGGTGTAGAAAAGTCTCTCTCTATAGCAGTGAAAGCAGCTGATATTCGACTATACACAGCAGATGGCAGCACTGCCTACTTTGCGCGGGACAATTTTGAACTGAACTGACACAATTAGAATCATTGTAAAATGTATTTTGTGTAAGATCTCGTAAACCGTAATGTGTTTTTTTAAAATCCCTTTTAAACTCAGGAAAGAGACTCAACAATGATATGATTATCCTAAATAAATAAGTCAGTTAATTGAGTATGAAGTCATTGTAAAATTTATTGGAGGTGCTTACTCAGAAACGGAAAACCACATTCAAGTTTTAATGTAATTTATGTTGAAAGTCCTTCATTACAACAAACGACATTGTTAATTGATAAACATAAGCACTCTGTTCATAGTCTGTTTAATCAATAATTATTTCATTATTAACAACACCACCATTTTCATGAGGACTAATAAAATCTTAACATGTTGTTCCACAGAAGAGTGGTCCTTTTGTGAATTACGTTTTTATAGCATATGTCTGTCTGCGAAATTCATTTATAGTGATGAACTCATTTGCTATTTCATCAAAATCTAAATGCGGAGCTTCTTCTCTGTGAGAATGATAGCTAGCTTACATCATTCATTCATGGTAGACCTAGTGTAGGATTTAAATCTACAGAGAGAGGGCAATCATCGCTCAGCAGTGTAGGTAGACACTGGTATTGTAAGAACTAGTCTCATGAACTTAACAAGTTCTGGTAGCATATTACGAAGAAAAGCTTCTTTCCGAAGGAGATTAAAAATAGCCTGAAAATCTATGATGTGGTGCAGTTTTGATCTTGCAATATTTAATAATATGTCCCTGTGTAAAAGTAACCTCTTCTTGTCCAAGTCATCTCCATAAAATGAGAGAATTTCTTCCAGTTCCTTATCACTGACATTCAAACCACCAATTACTTAGAAAATTCTGTGTATAAATAATAAGCACCCCCAGTAATTATTTTGAGGATGCTCAAAATGCAAAGCATCCCCAAAGTCGGCGCCTATGTATGAAATATCAAACATTTCACTTATCAAGTTCAGAGAAGACGTTGAAAATGTTGACCATATAGTTGCAAACAAATTGCGACTCGTTTACAGTTATTTTCGAACATTTTGATTAAAGTTTCACTTGTTATTGAATTTATATGACTTTTTTGGCAGAGTTTTAACCCTTCAATTGTTAGTGGATTGCTGTGATACACTGACGATTTAGCTGTATCCCCAGAAAAATAATCTAGTGGTGTCAGGTCCGGGGATCGTGGTGGTCAAAGTAAGTCTGAGAAGTTCATTTCTGCAAAAACTACTTCCAACAGTTGCATAGAGCGATTCGATGTATGAGATTGTCTTGTTGAAAGAAAGCATTTTTGTAATTTTGGTTTCGTTTAGCGATCTATGAAGAAAAACAAAATCCGTGAACCTCTGAATTTACTGAAGTGTAAAAAAATATTTGCCCAATATTCGCGATTTTGATATTGCAATTCATGCTCTAATTTTTTGGGTGTGGAGCAATGTTTTTTTCTTCTTCTTCTTCTTTCAGTCATGAGGATTCTCAGATGAACAAATGCGTGCATTTGGGAAATTTACATATCCGCAAAGATGAAATCAAGCTTCATCTGTAGAAAAAGTCTGTCCAGAACTTCAACTTCACAATAGTTAATTAATGAGCCATCCTGATCTTGCCAGAAATATTCAAAAGTTTTATTTCCTACTCTCAAAATTAGAGGCCTCCCACTTCTCACGACATCTTGCACTGAACAGATTTTACAAAATTGATTGATTAAATCATGGATATTGTCGCGATGTGACAATTTTGAGTTTGGAAGATGTTCTCTAAAGTGTTGCTTTACATTTTCCACATAGTTTCCACCATCTTGGAAAATAAACTAGAATAATAAAGTCTGTACTCTGTAGATAGCATATTGAAGAAAAGGAATTAACAGTTCCACATTATAAAAAAATTCGCTACAAATTACACTCTCAAACTTATACAGTAGAGTAAACTCGTCCACAAGCACTTATCAACTACAAATTTATTTAGTCCCACATACCCGATCAGCTGAAGGGAAAAGTGGAAGCTTGTATGGATGATGAGTAGACAAGACAGCTCCCACACATACCAATGTTACTTGGGATGTAAATGACCACAGTCTTCCATACTTACTGGAAATAGACTGTTCTAACACACTGTATCTTGTGAATAGCTCATAATACTGAATAATATTATTGAACTTCTTTTGTTTTAGGAGAGAAAGTTCTCTGTTTTCATGGTCCCCTAATTTATGAGGCAAAATGCTTGGAGGCAGAGATGAAAGACAAGCAAATTAGATACTACATCCATTATGCTGGTTGGAACAAAAGGTGCAGTCACGAAACAATTATGTAGGGTAGAAAATGTTGATGGATGTTTATTATATATGTTTAATAACAATATATCATTTCAGTAACTGCCATTGGAATTAATTTAAGGTTTTTATAAAACTAGTGAAAGTAATAGTGATAGTACAGTAAGCTTTGTCAATTTTGGGCAGTGATCTCCATTGTTTACACATATACCCTAGAGGGAAGTCTATAACAAACACCTGATTTACTCACTTACTCATCTGCTGCATCACGTGGTAAAGTAGTAAATACAGCACTATTAGGAGAGCCGAGTATGATAAACAAATGTAAACTCACTATCATGTCAGGGGCTCTTAACCTTTTTTGGCCAAGACCCAAAGTCAACTAGGTGCTCAAGTTGCTCGACCCATGGGTCTCTTTTGTAATTAAACAATGCTAATGTAATAATACCATATAAATAAGTGTAGACATTGTTATTATTATTATTATTATTATTATTATTATTATTATTTAGAAACAGTCATTATCATGAATAATTTCGAGGGAAAAATTGTTCCGGAGCCGGGTATCGAACCCGGGAACTTTGGTTTAACGTACCGGGTTCGATACCCGGCTCCGGAACAATTTTTCCCTCGAAATTATTCAAATCAACTTTACAGGGAGTTATACCTGAAAATCTTGATTTGCAGTCATTATCATGCTTTCATTATTGTTCGTAAAGGTGTTCTGAAAAGATTTATCATTTTAAATGACATATAAATCTTTTTATTAACTATTCAAATTAACACTTCTTTTTAAATTGATTTTTTTTTTCTGGGGGAGAGGGAACTATGGTTATCCACCTCAAAAATTTTATCAGTCTCATGTGTATGCACAAACAACAAGACTCATTGAGTTCTCATCCATATTAAGTGCTGTCTCTAGATACTTGCAAGTACTATTTATGCTCTGCTACCATGCAAGTGCTTTATTTGAGTCTCACTGGTTGTTCAATGCATTTGCTATTGAATTCTTGAATGTAAGTGCAATCACTGTCAGCTTGTAAACAAAAGCTACATGAGGAATGCCATTTCACTACTTCTGGGTAGAAATCATTCTTTGTGGAGAAAGTCTTATTTGTGAGACAAGATCTGAGCACCATATGACATACATACAATGATTCTGTCAAAGTCTGTTATCTTCTTCGTATCCCAGCTCTGTCAAAGTTGTCTATGCTCGTTATTCTCTTCATATCCTAGCATTGTTTTCTGGTAGTATTCACCTCTAAAAAAGCCATGCACTACGTATTCTGACATATCCATTGCAGACAGCATTGCAGTGAAGAAATTGGCGTAGACTTCCTCTGGAAGACTATATAAAGCCTTTCCACAAACTGATGTACACATTTCAAAAGTGTCTGTACGAAAAAAGTGTGATAGTCGAGATATCTGTGTGTCATCTTCCAGAGCAATTGTAGAAATTTAAATATTGCTTAATAGATTTTATTTATAGATATTTAACTATATTTCACTAAATACGTGATTACACTAGACTCTAGCTAATATGGTCTCTCAAATATCTAACTTCCTTCTAGTGTACTTCCTATCACTTTTGCTGTAATAATTTTCTGAGAAATTTGCACTGGTGCCGTGTTTTATACTATATTACTTACACATGTATATACTTACATATACACATGCCAGCCACATGTGAAACGTTCCAGTTTTAATTTAGAAGTGCAAGTTAATCTAGCACTCTTGCTAATCCAGCACTCCTTTGTGCAATAAATGACCGGATTAGGAAGAATCTACTGTATTATAATTAGGAAAAATCTCTGTAAAAACCAGGTAATCAGTCGAAGCGGGATTCGAAGCCACAGCGGAATACTGCTTCAGATCTTGAATCCAAGTATCTTAATGTTGTTTATCATCTGATATCTTCTTCTGCCCCGAACTTTTCTTCCATTTACCATTCCTTTCCATGCATCCTTCAATAGGCAGTTTCTTCTTAGCCAGTGACCCAGCCCTATTTCTTTGCCTCCCCAATGGAGTCCTCAATAAAATTGAGTGTCTCCCCATTGGAGTCCTCAGTAAAACTCTCCTCAAGTGCTGGATTGGACGTGATTGGTCAGCATTTTGGTCACCTTGATCACTTCATGTAATCTACTAGGAATTTTTCCTATGTGTTTGTCTATGTTAAGAATTTAATTTACACTGACACTGAGACTGTACAGGGCTTACAAATAAAGGATACTTATTTACTTTCCCCCTGCTTCATTTTCTGGGTCGAATTTCCTCACGTGTTGATATTGATAACATTAAGATGTCCATTGTTCACTGCCTGATTGTTATTTGCATGGGAAGTAGTTTTGTATAGAATCCTTTCTACTATGTCGCTCTTAAGAGTCATTTCCGAATCTGTTAAGAGCTGTATTGTTGTAGTACCACATATCCTCATAAGTAAGTAAATTAAGTAATTAGGGTTGTGATTGCACACAACTGAATTTGACTTCTTTGTGTATTATAAGAACGGTATCGTTGTATTGTCACATTGTGCACATGTCAGTAGTTAACTAAGACTATTGTTTTTTAATGTTTGCAGCTGGGATGAGTGGGTGCCAGAGAGTCGGGTGCTTAAGTACAATGAAGCCAATGTTCAAAAACAGAAAGAACTCCAGAGGGCGCACAAGGCAAATCCACAGTAAGGATACTCGATACAATAATGTTTTTGTGGTATATATGTACGGAGTGGCCCAAAAAAGTACTTTAGTAACATTTTGTACACAATGATAGATTTATCGTTCAACTATGTGCTCTACATGCCTTCCACCATTGTGTACGACATGTTCCATATGGTTTATCATCCTAATGACCATAGCATTACACTGCTTCACTGTTAAATTTTGCAGAACTATTTCGATGTTTACACGAAGTTCGTCTACACTACGAGGAATAGATATGAAGCATTGTTCTTTCTCCCATAAAACCACGTCACACAACGTCAAATCAGGACTTCGTGAAGGATGTGGAAAATCTAAGTGTCTAGAAATCAGCGAACCGGGAAACAACTGTTGGAGTAGGTGCCCATTCACATGACGAGTATAGGAGGTCCATCATTACAAATTGACAAATATATCATATCAGTGTTGTTCAGCACATAAAAGTGACCAAATTCCCCTGAAAACTTTCAATAAGTTGCTCCTTGCACATTTCTGATGTAACGTTTTTAATGTTATACGTTGTGCATGATCTGCAGTTATCTTTATATTGGGCCATCCTGTAGATGCACTACAAGTAGAATAGTTAGTGTATCAACTTTCTATACTCAGTAGATCTTGTGAGTTTTGAGGTGAGTAAATTGGATTTTGAGGTAGGCTTCCTTTAAGTCAGTCACTTCTGTCATTCTGATCTTACGGTTTCACTATCATTTTTTTCCCTCGTGGACTCCGAATATCCCCTACAGTTTGAAAGATTAAACAAATAATGACCATTCAGAATACTGCCAATACCAATAAGCAGATAATTGGCTTTAAATACTAAGTCAGGTCACTCAATCATTACATGTTTCACTCATACTTATTTGAATATAACCCTCATTTTGTGTCAATAGAATTGAGATGTTCATCATCTTTCTAACGTAAGTTCATTGTTAAATCTCACCAGTCAGGTCAGTCTGTTTATATTCTCATAATCCAACAAATGATTTTATTCATATTTTTTGTTCTCTTTTAATTTTTAAAGTGAACTTTCTTGACTGTCCTAAATACAGTAAAATTCCTTGTATCTGGGACCCAAATAACCTGGGCAATACCAAAACAACAGCACTTTTGGCTAGGCCAAAAAAAAAATAGTCATTCATGTGAAAGAGAAGAGTCTGAAGAAGATGTGAGTAGTTTTCTAGATCGCACATGCCACATATTGTGTTTACTCTTTACACTGTTCACACGTGAAAACATAGACAAAAAAACAGTTATGTCCCTGGAGTAGAGGATAGCATCGGTAATCTGTCACTTGGACCTTACAAACAATGCTCAGAGACAATACCTTTCAATTTAACACTTTAACTCGCCCGTTTCGAAGGGGTGTTGGATGAGTCTAAATACGGAGGTGTGAAATTCTCTGTTCCTACAGCGCGTAAAAATTTCATTCGAGTGATGGATAGTATCATGGTTATTATCGCTAAGCGCTGCTGTTGCACAATGGATTCCGCGAAACTCAGGCGAAATGTTCTTATGCTCAAATCATCGAGCGCTACTTCATAGTCTTTATAGTTGCGACATTGGCTACACTGCTCTTCACGTCACATGACTCACATGACCACCATTTAAAATTGTCATAGGATTACGAAAACTTTTAGTATTTTTTACGCTATTATGTATTACTGTATTACAATAATTATGAACTGATGAATGTACATTACCGTATTCAGTACTAAACATAAACATTGTACGTATTTCAAAATTTTATTTTTAATTATCTATATGAAAATTACTAAATTTCAATCTGGAAAAAAAAATGTTTGTGCAGTACAATGTGTCTTTACATAACCTATAAACATGTTTTTCAATTATCTGGCAAAATCAGTTATCCGGCACTGACTTTGTCCCACAGTTGCTGGATACGAGGAATTCTACTGTACCTACATTTCCGAGGGCTGTAGTGATTGATTTTATTTTCTTAATCCTGTAAAGGAAGAACAAGAAGCCCAGTAAAACACGAAAGTCTGAGAGTGGAGGAAAAGATTCAGATAGTCGTGCGTCAACCCCATTGGCAGATAAGTCGACGTCTGTGAAAACAAAAGGGCCTGCCTCGACACCATCATCATCACAGGATTCCTCCTCAGATGTTCCTCGCAAGAAACGTGGCCGCTTGGACCCCACAGTAGAGACTGTAAGCATAGCCAAATATGCTAGCTCAAATTATAATACATATTGCTCAGTGTATGTGAGTCGAGAACACTTGTCCTATGGTGCAGATGTGGAAACTGTTTAATAGCATTGATGAAATGCAGTACTTATTGTATTGAAATTTTATGTAATTTACAAATTTCATTTCATTTGATTATATGAATATCAAATTATCTTGCTTGTCGATCTGGAGTTGCGCTTGGGCATGGGTTCGATTCCACTTGGGCTGATTACCTGGTTGAGTTTTTTTTTTTTTTTTTCAGAGATTTTACCCACTGTAAAGCGAATGTCAGGGAATCTATGTCGAATCCTCGGGCTCATCTCGCCATCAGCAATCCAATCAACGCTGAATAACTGAGTAGTTGAGATAGCGTCATTAAATAACCAACTAAAAAATCTTTTATACACCGTGTTCCGCTTAGACGGATCGAGAAATAAATGCTCACCATTTAAAATCGGATGAAAATATTGTTGTGATTTACATCTGACAAGATGCAAAAACGGTCCAAGTTTATGCAACAATGATATAAAATCAGCTACATGTCCATGCCCATGTGTACCAATGTTTAATGTGGAAACAAGCATGGTGCCTTTCAGTAGAGCAGTCCGTCTTTTGTTTTAGTTATTTAACGACGCTGTATCAACTGCTCGGTCATTTAGTGTAGATAGGATTTGTGATAGTGAGATGGTATTTGGCAAGATGAGGCTGAGGATTCACCATAGATTACCTAAAATTCGCCTGACGGTTGAGGAAAGCCTCGGGAAAAACTCAACCAGATAATCAGCCCCAAGGGGGAATCAAACCCGTGCTTGAACACACCATTCTTCTTCATCGAGGTGACAGTCACAGGAAATGTGTATCTGGACATGTTGCATAACTTTTGTTGTTGACCAACTTGCCCCAGGATCGGTTTTTCAGCAACATGTGACTCCAACCCATTGCTATGGAGCAGTACATGACTTCTTGGATGCAAACTTTCCCAATAGGTTGATCGGAAGAAGAGGACCCCTTGCCTGGCTACCTAGATCATGTGGCCTGAACCCTCTTCTTCTTTTTTTCTGGGACATTGTGAAGGGTGTTGTGTACCAATGTGGTAGAATTGACACTTTGGAAGTACTGAGGCAATGCGTTACAAATGCAACCTGCGTTAGTCACTCCACAAATGTTACAGAACACTTGGCAGGAGGTTGAGTACCATTTAGATGCTTGCAGGGTAACTCGAGAGGCACGTATCGAGTTGCATTGACCATTCTCCAAAACTCGGAGAGGTTTTACATCAAGTTATGTAAACAGTTATGTTATAAAACTATTATTTACACTTGAAATTATCACTTATTTCTCAATCCCTATAAGCAGAACACGGTGTATGCAGTAAAATAATTGCGTGGAGTTGACATCACTGATCACATTCCTATTGCAGGAGGAACAATTCCTGACTAAGGTGGAGGTCAAAGTCAAGATTCCTGACGAACTTAAGCCATGGCTCGTTGATGACTGGGACCTCATTTCAAGACAGAGAAAGGTAAAAGAGAATTTTGACAGTTCAAAAACTGACAGTCATACTGTGAATATAAATATGCTTCACTGATTTTCGAACAATTTGTTACTAAGAAATAATGCATGACGTCTATACTATATTTGATAAGAGTTGTGTAATAAAGGTTGAAGAAATTAGTATGCTTCTCAATTTTCTTTCTTATATTTGGGGAGAATTTCAATATTTCTCACAAATACGAATGTTAGAATTATCCTTCAGTTGCCGTTCCTGAACATAGAATAGCAGACTTAAATTTTTTAATAGAATTATGCAATGTTTAATGAAGCATTATATTTAACAAACATAGAAGAAATATCGGTTTCTTTGTATTTGAACTATGTTCTCCCATCTCTGTCTTATAAATATCTAGAGAGATTTTCTAAAATGTGCATATTTTACCAGCATTACAGTTGATTGTTTGTTATTCATAATATCATAACATTTATTTTGCTAGGACAAAAATATTCGCACACATTTCTTGTGTAAAATACACCCAGAAAAAATTATAGACGAACACCTGTCATTGGTTTGTTTTTAGTATCTCTTCTTCCTATTGACACATACACATGTTTAGTCATTGCTTGGTTACAAATAATCACTGTCAGTAACATGGGATGTAAAGTTATAGAAACAGTACAAGCCATTAGAAATATTGTTTTAAATCTTTACAGTTAGGATAATACCTATGACCAGATTGCATTCTGTGCAAGACAGTAGAAATATTGTTTTAAATTTTTACAGTTAAACTAAATAGAAGTCAGTCACATGTGTTCAGCATTGTTCAGTGATTTAAGAAAATAAATACTATACAACAGGAAAATGACCCTAAGTATATCTCACAAATTGTTTAGTGTGGATTCTGTACAACATACTCATACTTTAAGAACCCAATCTCAGTCACCAGATTTATTTAAGGGGGAACATACACTTTTAAGTACTGAAAAATTGGCGAAATTAATTTTTTTTTCTCAGCAATGAATAAATCTGTGACCTTGAAATTTTATATGCTGAATATAGGCCTACACTATTTTTGTAATTGTGTAGTATTTTCAGATTTAGTGGAACTGTTACTGTTATTGGTTATTAGAAATACAAAATTGTGTCTGTAACTTTTGTTTATTCAAATAGTTTCTCTGATAAGATATTGCAGTGAAAATTTGCGTGGAATTGTATTTTATACTTGTGAACAGACCTACCACGAACTATTGATTTAACACTTATATGTAGTTTATTTAAAAATATATTTTTGATCTAATCAAATCTAAAAAAAATTGACTTTAAAAATAGAAATAAAAATAAAAAATACTTCTAGTGAAGATATTTCAAAGATTCTAGGACATGTTGTTCATATGATATTCAGGAATAAATAGAGAAAAGAATCACTCAGAAATACTGATATTTGTAGAAATTATCAGGTAGCCTAAATGACATTTCAGTGCACAAAATGCAGCAGCCATTTTGAATTGCTAATAACTCGTAACGGTAATAGTTATACTAAATCTAAAAATAGCATACAATTGCAGAAATGTCGTTTATTCAGCATATGAACTTTCAAGGTTACAGATTTATTCATTGCTGAGAAAAATATATTGAATTTCACCAATTTTTTCAGTACTTGAAACTGTATGTCCACTTATAAATCCAATGGAAGACATATGAAATGAACTCGAAGACAGGGTGAGAAAACATCGCATAAGAATCAAAACATATCAAAAGAATATTTCAAAGAAATGAGGAAAATATAGACTCAAAAGTGACAAGATGTAGGGTACCCATTCATTGTCAAAGTGACTTTCAATTATCTGGAGGGGGGGGGGAACTGATAACTGAGTACTGAATTAATTGTGTTGCTCGTGCCTGAATACTTATATAATCTTATAACAATATTTTCATTTGTGTATCTTTATAAAGTACAGTAAAGTTTTAGTTTCTAAGAACGTAGTTATTTTTTAATATGAAATAAAGTTAGATTACAAATTGCATTCTCTTAATTTATTATGTATGTAATAATTGAAGTGACACTATAACGCCTTCATCTGAATAATTATGTCTGTGACTGTATGTTTACCAGTTTTGGTCACAATAATTTAGTACAGAGAAAATATAAGTGCCAACACACACTGATGAGCTGATGACATTTAAATATTTTGAGACGTTTTCCTTCAGAGATCCCCTTCATTACACCTCAAAACAAATCTGTATAAAGACCTGCATGATTATTGAACTTGAAGGTTGTGAAATTCTGACCATCTGTTTTCATGTTACAGCTTGTCAACCTGCCAGCAAAGGTTACTGTAGATCAAATACTGGAGAATTACATAAAGCATAAAACATCTAGCAAAAGCAACACTCCAAATAAGTACGTATATGTTGGTAGGGATGTGCTATTCATGCGGGGTAGTCCAGTATGTACACATTAAAATAGTCTCATGCATCGGAATATCAACTGTATTATGTCCGATAATGCTACCTGTCTTGTCATTTGGCCCCAGACTTGTAAGGTAAGTGCAAAACGGAGCTCTTGTTTGCGTCACATCTCTGTACTTCAAGGCAGATGCAGACCTTTAGCTACTGTCCAATCTCAAAACTTATGCATACCTGTCTGTAGAGGTGTCAGTTTTTGTAAACTAAACCTATAATCATGCTTATGCATAAAGCCATCCCTTTACTCTTTTTCACCTTACCTTCAAGGGCCAAGAGCTGAGATATAGGCTGTATTTAGTATAGACAGAATGTTGAAACAAAAGCTATCTTATCTAAATAAAATGGAGTACGAACTAAAATTTTAGTTTAATGTCACATGGAAATAAATATTTTGACGATTAATTTATGGTAAATTTTATTACATAACCGAAAGATGACACAAATTTCATAACATGGTGAAGCAGAGTCTTCAGAGTTTACTGTACCCTCTTTTAAAAAAAATGTTACGTTGTATGAAACAACAGATGGGAGGCAGTTTTGGTAACAATACAAATACTTGTGTGACATTGTCACCATGTGCTTTTCTTTTTCTTTTGTCTTACCCACGTTTGCACTGATGGCAAGCACTTTAACCTTAATGTGGAACATGTGTGAATTATAATTTCATAAAAAATACGCTTACTTTTAAAATAAATTATGAATAAAGGGAAAAATTGAGTTGGTGTCTGGTAGAGTTCCTGGCTAGCTCAGTTGGTAGAGCATTGGTGCACTTAGCCAAAGGTCCCGGGTTTGATACCCGGTCCTGGAACAATTTTTCCCTTGAAATTATTCAAATCAGCTTCACAGGGAGCTATACCTGAAAGCTAGATTTGCAAAATAAATTATGTTAATTACCTAATATTTAAATTCAGTGGAATTGTTACAGGTTCGTCATTAGTTTCACTTTTGTCTAATGAACATGAATTTAGCTATTCATAATTTTATTTGTGGGACTTCGGTTACTGAATTATTGTTTATTTACCCATACTTCACATATATCCATCAATTTGATTTTCTCACCATAAAATTTAATCATTCTCTGAAATATTCTGTACTTCAGGCTGAATTATTCGTGATTAAATCATCTGTGATATGGTATGTACAAAACGAATGCAGTGCAGAAATTCGTTTCGACTCTTCACCTTCAATATGAATAAAAGATAAATATAATCTAAAGTCTTTAGTTATAAGCCTTAGGAAGGTAATGGGAATATGTCCTTATCAGATCAGAGCCCAAAATAAAACCCATTAAGTCTACTTCCAATATTGTAACTATGTTTGAAATGGATTCAGACTCTTGGAAGAGCCCTACATTTCGGTACAAGCTTCATTCGAAGGGAAATAATTAAGTTGCAAATGGAATTTTTAGCCTGATATAGGGTCCTCCCGAGAGTAAGAAACCTTTTCAAACTTCATGATGATTGGAGGTGGACTTAACAGGTTTTGTTTCATAACTCCTCGGACATGAATGGGTTACAGATCATGCTGGAACACTAGGAAATAACGTGAGCTGGCGAAACAGGCAGCTTTCTGGAATAGTGGTTATTATGTGTAGTGTCTTCCATCATTCATTAAGAAAACTTTGAAAACTGAATTACAGACTTACTGGACTGTGAGACGACTAGCAAGCATTACTGGATTGGTAACAAAGAAAATAATTAATCTCTCTAACTATTTATACTTGCATACAGTGCACTCATTCCTGAGTTAATTTTAAATCAGTTTATGATTGGACGTGATATATGCGGCTGATATTTTGTAAGATTTAAAATTCCAAGTGAAAAATAATATTTGTATTTATGTAAAGAAAATCTAGAATCTGTAAAATATTTATTGTTTAGTTACAAAGCTTACAAAAAACAATTACACTTTGTTTAAAATGTATTTAGATTACTATGATATTTGAGCCACCACTCTATGCCATTTTTAACAAATTATGCTATTAGAAAGCATGTTGTAGGTTTCTAAATCATATTTATAAAAGTTTAGACATACAGTCGAACTCCTTTTTTACACTTTTCATGGGACTCTGAAATTGTGATCAGTGCTTGGAACATTTACAACACACAGGACTATATTAAATATTATTATACAATTATTAGATACCGGTATTTAATTTAGAAAATGTAAATTGTCATACACATTATTTTAATCACTTTAAAATCTCAAAATATAAGGCTTACACATTTCACAACGAAACATGACATTAGTTCTTTTTACCAAAAGATATCTAATATTTTTTACTGTTTTCATTTCTTATGTCTTAAGTTTTCTATTTACTTTTCTAATTCGTACAGTGTATGAAAAATTGAATCATCTCCTTCTGTAGCAGGAAGATTCTTCCTCAGTCTCTAATGTTATAACTACATCTTCTCTTGTGGGAACACCAACGCTGTCATCATATCACTACTGTCACCATGATCATCACCTTCATCAACATCACCACCGCTAGTATCAGCACTGTTAACCTAGAGCTGGGTGTCGAGAATGTCCTCCACAGTTTGTTCCTCACTAGTGATCACATTTATCCTTCATGAGAAAAACACGAGATCACAGACTTTTTATACTTGAATCTGAATAAACTGGCTATGTCTATAGCAAAATTTATGTTGGTAGTCGCAATTTTATTTTCAGTTTTTCACATGAATGCCTTTTTTTTTTGTGTGGTAGAAATAATGTAAATTATGGGAAGTTTCAGTCATGATGCATGTCTTCATTCCTTAGGCCAGCAGTCATCAGCACAGTGCTAGCGTCTTTTACCTGTGGATAAAAGACTGCACTATTGTGCATCTGTGGCTGCTGGCGGGTATGCTTTTTCCTCTCTTTCTTCTGCACAACAGTACATATTCCGATACACTACTTACCCATTACCCATTTCAGCAAGTGCTGACGACCACTGCCTAAGGCTAAAAATTTAGTATTAACAATGTTATATTTGTATGTATAATATGAAATTACCTGTGTACAACTAAAACCCTAACATACCTCCATGGTGAAATAGGGTTAATAAAATGAGAGATAAGAAACTGTTTTGAATTTCTGAATTTCTTGAGTTAAAGTTAATAATTATTATTGATATGTTTATTTGGAATGTTGTATTTTTGCAGGGAGAGTGCCTTGATAGAAGTGACGAATGGCATTAAGGAATACTTTAATGTGATGCTGGGCACCCAGCTGCTGTACAAGTTCGAGCGACCACAGTATGCTGAGGTGAGGATGCAAGTGCCATACTGAGATTATTAGTGCTTATCACTGTGGAATGAAGCTTATCAATTCTGCAATGTTGTGAAATTTCAGATTCTTCAAGGACATCCAGACACGCCTATGAGCAAAATATATGGTGCAATCCACCTCTTGAGATTATTTGGTAAGTCACACTAGAATTTTTTCACTGATATGTTCTATATCAATTAACGAAACTGATTACATGAACACTTAGGTATTTTTATGACTAACTATCAGTAGACTAATATTACTAATGATAGGATGATACATTTTTCTAGTAGTCATTAAGGTGGAAAAAATTATTGAATTCAAAATAGAAAAAAAATGTAACGAGACAAATTACATTAGTTGTAAGCATTACCATTCCAATGGGCATATTGTAACTTCCTCTTTTAAATTAGGTTAGACAGAATTAATTAATTTTACAGCCGTGGACATCATAGTTGTCATCGTCCTCATCATCATAATTTTCGCTGTCATTATCTGTTTACAAGTTTTCTTAGGCTTTCACTGAGTTGAGTTGATTTTTTAGGATTTGTGTTTAAATTCTGTTTAGTTTTATTCTTCCATTGTGTTCCTTCCAGTTTCTTCAGTAATTTTGAATGAATGTTTCATTCAGTTGTTGTTTTTTATGGTTTGGTTTATAAATGAAACCTGTTGTTTGATAGCAATAAATATCCATGTTGTCATGCGATCCTTGAGCATTAAGTAATGAAAGATAGTTATACCCTCGTTGTGCCCACCTTCTTGAATACATGTAGTGTTTTCTTCCATTATATGTTGCAGTTAAGTTGGGCAGCATGCTAGCGTACACACCACTGGACGAGAAGAGCATCCAGCTCCTGCTGACACATATTCAGGACTTCTTGAGGTGAGACAGTAAGCAAGGAAGTGACACGTCTGTAACTTCCCTATGTTAACATTGGCATTGACATATATAACAGAGCACTTCATTGCTTGAAATTTATGCTGCATACTAGCTTCACACTTTGGATATGACAGAGTAGGTGGAAATGGAAAGTAATAGTTTCTGAAAGCATTCTTTCAAAGATGAATGTATTTTCTCTACCATCTCGAGAAACTAAGAAATGTCATACTGTATCATGTAAAAAACTGTCTTGAAGTTTGCCACTTGACAAAAAGGAGTCTGCACTGTCACAGTTTAATACTTTCTAAAATGAGTGGCAATACAGTAGAATAAAAATAATCCGCTAAAGCAGAAAATTAGGTACAGCATCTTTCAACCATGCCATTACGATGATAGCCAATTGCAACTAAATACACGATGTCTCCAACATATGGATGTGATGTTTACCTGTGGCATCATTGCCAGCAGAAATTTGTTTTTTTCCCCTCCCCCTCCGTCGTTCTTAACATTACTGAGAGATAGTGCCATTGTTTGTGAGAAGGTTAGGTAGGATTTGATGAGGAGATTAGTGTCAAACACATTGTTACTGTTAAGATTAGATAGGATTTGATGAGGGGTATATTAATGACAAGTAGGCCCACTGTCAGTGACAAGGTTAGGTATGGTTTGGTGAGGGGATATATTATTAGTTACAAGTAGCCCACTGTCAGTGACAAGGTTAGGTAGGGTTTGGTGAGGGGATATATTATTAGTTACAAATAGCCCACTGTCAGTGACAAGGTTAGGTAGGGTTTGGTGAGGGGATATATTATTAGTAGACATCGGATTTTTAGGCACTAAAAATTGCAGTTTTAGGCGCCTAAAATAAGCTCAAAATTTGTAACATTAGGCTCTATTTTAATGAAAATAGGCATTTTAGGCACATCAAGGTATCATACTTATTTCTTTCACTGAAATTTTTAGTTATACACTAAAATACGCACAAAAAAGTATGTTTAAACATTAAAAAAGAATACTATATTATATTTATAAACAGAGCTGCACAAATTTAATATATTGAAACTAATGAAATAATGATTATTGATATCAAGATTACTCATTTTAAGTTATTGAAATTCAGTTCCATGCTCAGACTTTATTATAATTATCTGCACAGTACATCACCAGAATTTTTTCTAAATTCTCCACAGTTAACCTTTGCCTTTTGTCACTGAGAATCATTTTCAAAACAGAAAAACTTCTTTCAACCGAAACTGATGTGAGAGGCGCAAATTTTAAATTAGGTACAATAGAAACATCAACACTTTCCCCCGATATCACTCTTGATACTTTTTCCAACAATGAAAATCCTACATTCTTATTTAATACGTTGTCCCACTTATTTTTAACTTTTTTCCCAGTTTCGCCCAAAGCAGAATGTATGTTCACTTGAGCTTCCTTTGCTATTGCTATTTGGCTACAAAGAGATTGTTTTTCACGTTCTAATTGTTCAATGCTTGCAGGTATGAAAGAAAAGTTTGATGTTATGTAGGCAATATCGTTTTTCACTCGTGAGTCATTCAGACAATCTTTCACTGCTTTCACACACGCTGCACTATCAGTTTCAGGTAATTTATCAATAACTGTGACCACTTCTTTAAAATACTTAGAATAATACACCACTGACTGAATCCAGGTTCTCCATCGTGTAACAACCGGCTGAGGTGGGAGTGGGATATCTGGAAAGTTCTCTCTGAATATTGAAATCCTGGATGGGGCTTTATAAAAACATTTTTTTGTGTTAGAAATAAACGAATTGACAAGAGGAAATTCATTCTGGATTGTTTCAGAAACCCTGTGAAGGCCATGTGCTAGACAGGTTACATGCGTGAGGTTAGGATAAAATGTTTTAAGAAGTGGAGCTGCAGCAACCATGTATGAGGCAGCATCAGTACAAAACAACAGAACTTTAGAATCGTCTATATTACCTGAGTATAAAGACTGTAGGCCTTTATTTACAAAATAAGCAATGGCTTGGCTATTCACTTTCGAAAGTTCCTTAACACATACGAGGTGTGGAATCGAAGGTCCATCAGGACTACGTTTTCCTACTACCATATTTGCTATATATCTATTCATAGGATCTGAGGTTTCATCCACAGAGACCCATATGTAAGAATCACCTATATCCTCCCGAATGGAAGCTAAAGTTTCATTGTATATTCTGTCTAAGTAATTTTTTCTTAGGGTCGACTCAGATGGGATATTTTGTTTGCAGTATTTTTGTAAAAACTGTCTTAAAACCGGATTTTCAATTGCATTCCAGGGAATGTTAGCAGCAACAAACGCTCTGGTTGAATCAGCATAGAAATTGCTGCTGAGATTGGATGAAGTAGGCTGTGTTAGTAAAGTTTGTTGCAGTTGATTTTTCTGCTGAGCTTTAGCCTTATGAGCCGCTCCTTGCACATGCTGCTTTAGGTGGCACTTCTTTTCTTGCGAAATCTAAAAATGTAAAGTAAACTGAATAAAATTAAAATAAAATCCTAATTGTTGTATTGCCGTATTTCTATCACAAAGTTAGTGGGTTCGAACAATCAAAATTTTAATGACCTGCAAATACTTTAACTATCGGAATTTAAAAGGTTAAAGTGTAGTGGTCTTAAAAAGAATTATACCTCAGGATAGCTCAGTCAATGTATAAATATTATAGGCCTACTCATTAAAATTAATAGAATTTATATATTTCAACTATTGTTACATACCTGTTTGCTACAAATCTTGCAGAATATTATTTTTCCATCATAAGTGAATTCTGAATATTCTGTTAGCCATTGCCGGATCAATGTAGATTTTGCACTTATATTTTTTGGCATTATCGCGTTAAATTTCACAGGAAAACATCCTACCGCTCAAAACTTCTCGACACAAATAAGGTGAGGGAAAGAGCAACTGTTAACGAGCATTCAAATGAACCGTTGTTATTGAGATTCAATTGGACAAAAATACAAAGTTCCACTTATTGTTGCATTTCCTGGTAGTGTTAACACTAGGAGGGCCATTCTTTTAAATATTTTGTAACGGTTTACCCTACTAATTCGCAGTTTTACGACTTTTCATAAATATTTCAAAAACACTCTTTCTCCAAAAATTGTGATTTTATGACACTCTGAAGGGCAGTACAGCTAATCGGTTTCAGACCGAAGTCAGTCATTTTTATAGTATAGTATATCTCTGAATCGGTAGCAGCACATGTTGTGATTGTTGCCTGCTTCAAAACTAAGGTTGGTTCTTTGTCGGCATTTATGCCTCCAAACATGTTAAATTCGGTGAAATCTATTGCGAGTGTCGTGAGAGTCAAAACATTTTGTTTCCTTTATCAATGGTTTCATGGCCAGTGTGAAGCAAACTTTCCACGTTTTAAATGCCTTAAATTTCGCAGTGAATGCATGTATAAATTATAAAAAGTAAGAGTAAAATGCGAAACTTTACAGTGAGTTAGGCATTTTTAGGCGAATATTAACAAATTAGGCTCTAATAACCGTTTTAGGGCATTATAAAACTCTTTGAATACCTTTCAATTTCCATGAAACACAAATATTAATCATTATTTTTACTTTTCTCCTAAAGAAACAAAATAGGCATTTGCCCTAGAATCCGATGTCTGATTATTAGTTACAAGTAGCCCACTGTCAGTGACAAGGTTAGGTAGGGTTTGGTGAGGGGATATATTATTAGTTACAAGTAGCCCACTGTCAGTGACAAAGTTAGGTAGGATTTGGTGAAGGAATATATTAGTAACAAGTGCTTCGCGCAAAAATGACACAAATGAATGTTTCGTCCATTATCCCTTTGATATATTTTTGTTTCTCAATTTAATCTATTTCAACGATATTCCTTGGACCGCATCATATTTCTTCTTAATTTTGCTGTGATAACATGTTATATCTTCGAAAACATGCATTTTCTTTTAGTGCATTATAAATTCCCCATTGTACTCCGTAAATCTTGCACTTGACTAGTTCAGTAAATTCTTAAAGAATATAGTCAAGTATTTTACTAGTAACATTTTGATTCTCTTTTGTTTGACATGACTCAGTATGGCCCAGTGACTAGTAGCGAGCGTAGTCGGCACTGCTGTAGTGTCTGAATTATCCACTTGTTCCAAAGAATCACTCTAGACAGGATAATGTAAAGTAACTTCTGTTGAGAGATGAACTTGAGTTGGAAGTGTATGTAAAATGGTTAATTTGTTTAAAATACAAGAATTGTGTCATCTTTTCATTACACCTCATTCAAAGTACCGTTCTTATATTTAACCGAAAATGTATAAATTTATATAACATTTTGTGAGAGAATACTTTGTATTATGCCGAGTCTCCACACCAGTGGCGGTGCGAGAACTTTCAAACTGGGGAAGTGCTGGGGTGGGCACACCAAAAAGTTAGGGGGGATATTATATGTAAAGAAAATCCACATTACTTATACAAAAATATTCACACGAAGACATAACACTTTCAATCATATTGTACTTCATGGCCAAGTCCACCACTGTGGAGTAACAGTTAGCATGCCTGACCGTGAAATGAGCAGGCCCGGGTTCAAATGCTGGTTGAAACAAGTTACCTGGTTGAGGTTTTCTCTCAACCCAATAAGAGTAACTGCTGGGTAACTTTTGGTGTTGGACCCTGGACTCATTTTGCCGGCATTGTCATCTTTACCTCATTCAGATGCTGTATAACCATAGCAGTTGGAAAGTGTCGTAAAATAACCAATATGGTGTTGTGTATATTACTGGTTTTGTAGCATTGGAGGCTTTGGAACAAATAAATACAGTATATACTGGAGCATGCATATATTATAGCGTAGGTTTTAGCTATTGAAATTAAGTAATAAAATAATACTGTCCAATCTGGCTGACTGCTTGAAAATAGCAATGGTACATTTAGCAATATTGAATATTTTATTTTGAATGGTATGGTGTATACAGTACACTTGGTGTTTTGGTTTTCATCTTCTATTCTTGCTTGTAGTAGAGGATCTAAGTTTCCAAAAGTTCAATAAAATATCCCTTATTATCGCTGCTTTTAAATTCATCATAGCTTCTTTGAGCTATTCCTTGTAATGCTGTTTAATGTAAAGCTTCAACTATTAGTGCCAAATGGTGTTTATTTTCTTTCACTTGCGTATCACCAATGATGGTGGGTATTGAAACTTCCCCTTCCATTTTTTTCATGGTTTTGAATGATCCCATTATACCTGGGCAGTTTTATGTGTTTCAGAAATCCGAATCCATGTCTGGAGCTTTTTTTCAATTACATAGGTTGATTTTTTAGTCCTGACAACTATTGTTTTCTCGATACATAGCATACTTATATGGTTCTAAGTTTTACAAGCCTTCGATGTACTGTAGTCACCAGCATTGCATACAATGTGTTCCCAGCGATGTGGAAGCCGTTGGATCCTGTTGGCACTGCCTAATCTATTGATGGTGCAAATAGAGCGGTCAGTTGCCTGTAAAACGTCTTCAACTGTTCGGAAGCAAATCCCACAAAGTGGGACCTTCATCTTAGGGATTAGATCGAAGTTGCAGGGACTTAAATCCAGAGAATATGACTGGTGATAGAGCACTTTCCAGCCCCAGCGATTGAACAATTCAGACACAACTCCTGCTGTATGTGCCCTAGCATTGTCATGCAGAACGATGAGTGGGTTATCCATAAAGTGTCGCCATTTTCTTCTCAGAGCTGCTCGCAGAATGTTTTGCAAAAACGAACAGTAGTACTCCGTATTAACATTCTGCCTTGGGGGAACGGGTTGCTTTAAGGTCACACCAGCCCAATCATAGGCAAGAAACATTTCATTGTACTGTACATTTTTCACTCTCTTCAGTTTCACTTTGTAATTTGACATCACTGTTTACTGAACTCGAATCCAACACATTATCATACAATTATTACTGGTTTTTTTGGAAAGTAATCGCACTTGGAACATTTACCAGACATGATGCACCGCAGCTACTGTAAATTTATTTCACCCTATAGGAACCCACCCAAAATATATAATTTGAAATATCACTCACATATTTGTAATTTTATTATAATTATAGTATACTGTATATACAAGTAGGCCTATTGTTTATTGTAGCTACTGTTAACATGCGATTCTAAGCTTGAAAATAAACTGTCAAAATGTAGGACCGATTGCTACTGACCACTAAATAAACTGATTAAAACTCATAACAAACTCTATTCATAATTTCAAACCAAATTAGTGAGAGAGACTTTATTTGTCGCAGATGTGGGAGTGTCAAGTTGCAATAATAAACAGTCAGCTCAACAGGAAGCGAGACGATAAAAACTGACGCAACAGCTTATTACTATAACGTTCTTTATATTGGATTGAATCAAAGAAGTCCTTAATAGAGAGCTGCTCTTGGAAAGTTCATTACTGAGTCATTATTACATTATTACACACTATTTTAAACAATTATTTTTCCGTGAAATTGAACAATATATAATAATTATTCATATGATGTACATTTTCATGTTGGGGGGAGCTTAAGAGTGGGCTTAAATAAATTTTGGGTGGGTTCCAGCCCACCAAAGCCCCCCTGCTGGTGCTGCCCCCACACAGTGTCAACCACAACTTTATATATTTCCCAGTATAGTCTACATACAAGGAGAATGCCCAGAACCACATTCTCGATATCAGGGATGTTAAATACGTGTATTTTCGTTATGTAAATTTCCCCTCTCCCTCAGTATTTTAACGTGAAACGTTTAAGTGGACACCTATTCAGGAAAAATGTTCGTTACCATTTCTGTAATACTCTATGCAGTCTTGCTCCTTAGCAGGTGTGCACCAATGTAACCTGCAACATATCATTGCAGTGGGCTGATGCAATCCTCAACATAGCATAATAATTCTTAATAATGGAACTTTCAAAATCTTTAATTTATTTCATACACATCATAAGCTAGAAACATCCAAACCTATACAATCACACAACCACCAACCACTTAATCGCTACATGCAAGTAACTAAGTAAGTATAGGGATTCGTACAGATCCATCTTTTTTCTTTATACTTTGTATAATAATAAGATATAAGAGGTCAAATAAAATGTTTAATTCTACCTTGCACCTTTCTTGTTATATTTTTATGGAATAGTCATGGAATGACTTAGGCCTAAATTTGTGTTGTTGTTTTGTTGCAGATATCTTCATAAAAACACAGCCACACTATTCAGCTTACAGGAGTATGGAATAGCTCCACCAGAATATCACCGAAAAGCGATATGAATGATCCTGGAAGAGTTCTGAGGATAAACTGAAATCTGTTTCTACATGATCTCAAAATTGATCTTCGTACAATTGGGATTATTTATCATTCTGTTTAGGCATGATCTCAGTGACATGAACAGGAACAATGGGCATAAGATTTGAAAAAGAAGAAGAAGGTTCTTTTATGTGGAGAAGTTGGTCATCTCTCGTGTAAGAATTTCGTTTAGAGTTTTATTGACTCTTCCATATCTTTCCTGCTTCATTGTAGTGACATTGATTTGTGCTTGAAGACCATTCCGTTTTATGGAATTTTGTTTCTAGTATTGGAATCTCTGACTCTTCATTGGTTCCCTGACTGAGCATCAGAGGTCTTGCTGGTCAAGTTGAACCTAAATACTTTGCCATGTGGCAACAAAATGGGATGTTATGACAAGATGACAGCCATTTCTGTGATGAACTTTTTAGTAGATATCCTCTTTGTGTGTAAACAGAATTTTAAATCTTCCATCAGAAGTGCAAAGTGCAGTTTTTCGAACTATTGGGAGCGTGTCAGAATATTTTGCCAGTTGTAGAAATCTTTAATGTCGAATAAAGTAGGTGTGAAAATGAATGGAAATGTATCAAAATGTTTGAAATGGGCTTAAGTTGACTGCTAGTGCATGACTAGGTAATATGTCAGTTTTAAGCTTGTTTCTGAAAGGAAACTGCATCAAATAATGATATTATTCTGTGTGAAAGAGTTGATGAGTACTGTACTGTATTAATTTTGCACTGAATTTGTCACATTAGCATTATCACAGAGAAAGAAAGATAGAGACAAAAAAAGAATGAGAGTGAATATGAAAGAGTTTGTATGATTACTGGTGTGCGTGCTTCCATCTTGAAACTTTTCCATGAATAGTCTTACGTATCAAAACTAATGAATTGCCATACAGATGCTGTTTGGTCATCTTATTTCAAGACTGTTTTATGTTATGAGCTGTAGTGAAATGCAATCTTTAAAATAGGGATTACAAATTATATATCTGAGAATGAGTTTCTTATATGAGTCGCCTAGAATCAAACTGCACTTCCATGAAATACGGGATTAAGATATGTTTCAATGCAGAATTTTGCAGTGAATGTGATAAACTGCTGATTTGGAGTCTAACTGCACTAGTTTTTCGTCTTTTATGACAAATCAGATTTTTTGATAAAGTTAGTTACATTGTAGGCAACTCATATGAGCTCGTAATGCATGCGTCTTGGTATGTTATGTCATATGTTGGAAACATGTTTCAGAAGAGGTTGAAATTATGTCAGGTACTTCAACAGAATGTAGCCTTCAGATTGAACCTGACTGTATTTTTGTTCTGACCATGTGATTAATAACGGTTAGTGAAAAAGTAAGGATTTAGTCCTTAAGATGTAGTGATTTGCAGTGTTATAAAGTTTTGTACTGATTTCCACTAATATTTATGTTTCAGCATAACAGACTTGCACTATAGCAAGTTAGTTTGTGACCACTATAGAGCTTCATTATAGTGAGATGTTAGGATAATGACATTTTGAAACATGAGGTACAGTAAAACACTTTTTTTCTCTCCCTTAAATGCGGGGTTTTCTTAAAATGCTGGTTTCTCAAAATATGAGCAGAGAAGATCTGAAAGTAGAAATTAAAACACCTGTAGGCAATTTAACCACATTGTAATTATTACAGTTTTCATATACGTACAAACATACAATAATATTTCTACAAGCTTACTTTCGATTATGATATTGGTGCATTCTATGGAGCAGTGGTTCTATTAATTGAGATGTCTATCATGACATGCTACACTAGTATGATCATCCCTTGTACAGAAATTGATCATATGTTTGGAACAAGTTCGGAATTTTGCTAAAAGTGTTACATATTCTCAAATTCCTTAAAACAGTAAATGCTGCCAGCTCTACACTAACATGATCATCTTTTGTGCAGAAATCGATCACAAATGTTTGGAACAGGTTCGGAATTTTGCTAAAATATGTTACATATTCGCAAATCCATTATATTCATTAAAAGCAGAAATTTCCATAAAATAGGAAATGCTGCCAGCACTACACTAGCATGTTCGTCCCTTGTACAGAAATCGATCACAAATGTTCGGTAAACTTTCGGAATTTTGCTAAAACTTGTCGCATATTTGCAAATCCATTCAAATTATATTCCTTACATTAGGAGCAGAATTTTCCTTAAAAGTTGGATTAATTACATTTTGTTATGGTAGTTCTATTAGGACTTCAAAACTTTTCCTAAAAAATGAGAACGTTAAAAAGATGGTTTTACTGTAATATGAACTAATAAATAAGTAGTGCAAGTTGTTGCAGGTGTATACTGATACGAATTTTGCATACCAAGTGGTGCATTTTTTTCCCATGAGGACTCGCTGAGAGGAGTTATCGAATTGCAATTATTAAAGAGGCAGTAATCTGAATTACTTATAAGAGTTTACTGTTACAAGGCAATGGTGGGTGTCTCCTGTAAAAATTTTTAAGGATTTTGGCTTTGAGTGAGAACTATTTCTTGTGTTGTCACCATCTTGAAGATTACTGCTTGATAAGTGTTGTGTTATGTTGTACTGATTCTGTATTACAAATTGTTCTTTAGAATGAGGAGTGTCCAGTGAATTATGTTCATGGGAGTTGTATTGTCGCTGAATTTTTTCTGTTTTGGTAGTACTGACAAAGGCTTAAGATATCCTCAGTAGGGCCCTGTTTCACAACCAACACATTCATTGTTGTTATTCACTTGACATCAGTCTCATTTCATCTAACAGTATCTTTTACTAAATAATAAGTATTAATCGAGGTAATGTAAAATAATCTGCACACATTGTATACTTCACCTGACATAATTAGGAACATAAAATCCAGATGTTTGAGATGGGCAGGGCATGTAGCACGTATGGGCGAATCTAGAAATGCATATAGAGTGTTAGTTGGGAGGCCGGAGGGAAAAAGACCTTTCGGGAGACCGAGACGTAGATGGGAAGATAATATTAAAATGGATTTGAGGGAGGTGGGATATGATGGCAGAGACTGGATTAATCTTGCACAAGATAGGGACCGATGGCAGGCTTATGTGAGGGCTGCAATGAACCTCCGGGTTCCTTAAAAGCCAATAATGTAAAATAATATTTCAATAACAATAACATGCACTCATGAATCAGTTTTATCATTCCCGTGATAGCTTGTTTGTAGTGAACAGTAACATTACAAGATTAAACATTTCATAGATCAAAATAAAACAATATAAAAGAAAGTACATTGGTAATATAGCGTGGAAATGTATTAAAATTCACAGGGCGAAATATATATGAAAATATACACATTTGCACCAAATATGTATTTTTATAGTAGAATGTACACCATACCATAGAATTTATCTTCTTAATACAGTATGTAATGAAAGTCAGTCTAAAGTTTTCAATAGTAAAAACTTCTACATCTGTCACTGAAAAGTATTGTATGAAATGATTTTTTTTCTCGAGTCACTCGAATTTAACAGTAAGGCATGTGTTACAGAAATGTAAAAGAAGAGACTTGCTAAATTTATAAAAGCATCAAATATTAAAATGATTTAAGATTTTTCCACTGCTAATGAATGTCAAACAAAATGTTGCTTTCTTTATAAACCTGAGCTTCAAACAGGCAAGTACCAGTAAAAATATACATTTTTTTACACACATAGGAAAAATGTGTGAAATTTCATAGACCAAGACATGCCAATAATTATTAAAGAGTATTTACTTTGCATTTATTCTGGAATGTTATATGCAAATATCCATTTAAATCTGGTTCTAGCTGATAATACTACTGGTAATTATTAAATTCTACTGCAAGTATAAAAGTATTGTGGAACAGGGCCTGTAGTTTATCATCCCCAGCTGATACAAAACAGTCACCAGCTGCTTGTTTCAATAGAAACAGTTGGTTTTTTATGTTTGTAATGTGATTGAAATACAGTATTGGTGTTCATTTTACTTTTGTATGTTCCTTTACCTTCCTTTATAATTCTTTATGCAGCAGGACTGGAATGGTAAACAGTGGCGCAATATTGGAACTACCACCATTTGAGGAGTAAAACCCGAATTCAGATTTCTTGGTCCTTCAAGTTTGGTGGTTGTATGTACTACATTGAGTTAACAAACCAACCATTCAGTGTGATTATGAATGGTAGCATATTTTCTGGCAAGCTCATGATGAATTCTCAAAAAGAACTAAGTTCACTTGACTAACCATACCACTCCATAGCCATAATCATCAAAAACAGGGTCTTAAAGCAACAATTGCATAAGGACAAATCATGGAAGAACATAGCTGACGACACCCCAGCAAATTCAAGATGCATAGCAGTTTCATATTTCCGAATGGCTACAGAGCATGACTGTCTTTCTTCTCTTACACAGAATTGGAATTCTGGACAGCCCTTTTTGCCCATTTTGTAATATGCAAGAAGATATGGATATTTCTCATCTTAAACACAGCCCTGCACTCTACAAACATCTATGACTGATATTGAGAAGTACATGCAAAACTCTCTTCCTGATACTTTTTTTTTATTGTTATTCTTTCTAACTTTTGCTCCTGTACACATTGTATGTTTTAAGAGAAGGCCATTGCTCAACTACTAAGTTGCATTATATACTGTATATATAAAAAAAGTGTTTTGTTTATGTTACGGTTTATTTTCTTGTAATTATCATTGAAAAAATTTCTATAAATAACATCATTTACCGTGCACCTGGATAAAAAGAAAAATTATTTTCTGCATTGTGCACGAAAGTAATTATTTTATAATACTAAAATGTAAATTCTGCTGCATGCCATAGTTGCATGGTCTAAGGTGTTATGCTATGGACTAGCAATACGAAATAAGTGCTTGTTCGAGTTTGCATGGGGGGAGTTTTCTCATGAAATAAGCAAGGTATGGGACTGGTGCCCACCCAGCATCATGATGAATTTGGGGAGCTACAATGAGAAGTGAAATCTCGTTTCTTAAGCCAGCTATTATGGCCAGGGAGATCGTAAGTAGACAAAATTAATTTTGCAAAATTTCATGCAAAATAACTATTCACATATTTTAATAATATAAGTATTATTTTGCTATTTACGATGAGCAGTATTTAAAATTGAGGGAAAATTAAAAGTTTAAAGTTCATAAAAGGATCAGTATATTATAGCTTGTCCATTTAACAAGTTGCGTAATACTATTGAATGAGCTTAAAGGAAACTTACATAAAACAATCCATTACAGCATTTGCCTACAAACTCCATTTTAACGTTATTCAGGAAATAAAAACCTAGCATGTCAATCTTCTTATGAATCATTCTATAAAACGACCTTTTTCTGCTACTGTATATAGATAACGAATTTTCGTAAGGTCAACAGGTTAGATTTGGTTAGTTCAGGCTTTTGGGGTGCCTTGCACATACGCATTTTGGCCAGTAGGTGGATGTGGTTAGATATTAACCTTCCTTTGGTAACGCAATTGTAGAGAATATATATTTTAATTTTTTTTTTGAGACCAGTTAGGTGCCTTTCCAACCCACACCAGCAGACTATGCTAAAGTGTGCTGAGTATTTGGGTTTCGAAGCAGAAAACTCAGTCTTATCTAAACCAACTCGCTGTGCATGTTGTCAGCTAGCCATCAGGGAATGCTATAAATGATGGAATGGAGATCAGACAGAATGATGATACATAATGTGGGGAAATGGAAGAATCCTGAGTGAACCCCAACTGTGACCATGTCTCTATCACTATGGATTTTGAAAAATTCGGGTCTGACTAAGACTCGAATCTGGACCACTTGCATGATAATCTGATAGACTCTAGACTAGACTAGCACTGTATGATTTTATGTAAGAAATAACATGAAAAATAGTGAAAGCTGATTCCAAGTAAATCGCCATTTTGTGTTATTTTTTTAACCTACTATGTAATATTTTAATGAAAATTATATTTCATGTATATTGTTCTCAGATGAGTTAACTTATTACAAAATATGAACATTTGTCCAGTAGAGGAGAAACAAATGACATTCTGCTGAGCAAGTTTACTCAGATGGTAGCTATTGAAACACGCATTCTGGAGGTCCTGGGTTCAAACCCCGTGGCTGGCCAATCTGACTGGGGTTTTTCATGGTTTCCTTCAGTCACAAAGACAAATGCTAATTTGGAAATTTACATGCCATGATTCATCGCCACTTCAAACACCAATGTCATAAACATTCATCAAAAATCTAAAATCAATTACATGAACACATGCCAACTACAACTCACAATAGAAACAGGAGCTCAACAGTAGTAACAATGGCCAATTGATATACTCACAGATCCTAACATGCGATATGACCACAGATGTCAAAGCCTGTATAAATGAACTTAACAAAAAAAAATGACATTCTATTAAGTAGAGTCCTCATAATAAGATTAAACATTTGTTACTGCATTAGGTACAAGGAATAAAAAAGGGTTCTGATGACCAGAGAGCGAAACTTAGTGCCCAATGGAAGAGAGGCAAGTGGTTTCAGGTTAACTGCATTCTAGAGTCCCTCTTCTATGTACAGTAGAAGGTGATATGGGTCGTGCCCTGTTCAACTATTGTGCCTTGGTTGTTTGCTGTTTACTTGCTTTGTGTTGCAGTTGATAAGTAACTTTTTTAATTAGTTATTTTACGACGCATTATCAACTGCGACGGGTGACTTACACCACAGAATTTCGTATAAATTGGAAAGTGATTTTTACGTAAAAAAATAACCCCATATTACGTATTAGGCGTCAAAATAATGATAAAAAAAGCTTCATACAATTTATTCTCCATATTAAAATTAAACACAACATTGAGAAAAAACATTATTATTTTATATTATGGGTAACATCTGCTGTTTCTATTTGTGGAATGAAAGCATAGCAGAAGTGACAGTATTATTTTCTTTCATTCCGAGCCTACGGTCAGTAACATTTAAATTATACATTGAGAAAAACCTTTCTGCGTCAACAGATGCACAAGGAACCCAGACACATTTCAACACAGCAGATGTAAATTCAGGGTAATTCAGCATGAGAGCTCATATTGCCTCAATCACGTCAGCTTTAACATTGGAAATGTTGAATGATTCTTTCAAAGTAACAGATGCTACACTGCAATCAATACTTTTGATATCCTTGAAGTAACTCATTCTTTTAACCCTTTCTGTGAGTGCATTAACATTATCAACATTTATCTGTACAGTCTTTGCTGGGTTGAATAATTCATTTAAATGTATAAACAATGAGTATGAATCATCTTTTTAACTCATATTTTTAAATTTTCTGAATCACCAGTTTACTGACTTGCTTAAATAATTCCTATATTTTAGTCTTTAAGTCCAAACTGAAATGGTTAATTAATTTGCCTTCCGATTCCTCTACATTATCAGAAATTACTATAGGGGATGCCAGACATCTAGGCCAAAAAGAGTAACTGTCCCGTTTTTTACAGGATGCATGGTAAGCTTACTAATGATGTAATGACAAACTGAAGTTGTATCACTACTGGTACTGTTGTTTTCATTTGTTCTTAGTTTTTTAGTGTAAGTATCAGTTTAACAGGCCGAAAGATGTGTTAGCCAGGTCCAGACTCAACAGCTTACTTGACGTTTTACTTATACATGCAAAAAGTTGTGCTATGGGAAGCTTACGAGAAAATCCCTGTGAGGTTATTTTAATCAGGTGTGGTGTGGGGAGGTATTGATGAATGGAGCACCCCTCTTCCTAGAACTGACCAGAGATAGTTGTAATGAGTTATGAACCTTATGGCACTAAACACATGACATCACTGTCACCAATTGATGTTTAATTATACTGTGGCCGAAAATATCAGGTAGTTTGAGACTAGCTGTATGTGGGTGTGTTGTATAAGTTGACACTGTTGGTTTATATTTTAAAAGTTGATCGAATGTTTCACATTGGTTAATTACTGTAATGTAGTTAATAGTGTGTCATTACGAGCAAGAGTGGCGTTACACTGAATGTTGCCTGCTTGCAGGATTGGCAGTACTCCATATTCCTACCAGGGTGATCTCGTGAGCTCCCCACAGTAAGAAGGAGCGTAAGACAGCGATTTTTACAACTGAATGGGCGCTTGCCTGCCGGTCTGAAGTTGCGCTCGGGCGCGGGTTCGATCCCCGCTTAGGCTGATTATCTGGTTGGGTTTTTTCGAGGTTTTCCCCAACTGTAAGGTGAATGCCAGGTAATCTATGGCGAATCCTCGGTCTCATCTCGCCAAATACCATCTCATCGACACTAAATAACCTCGTAGTTGATACAGCGTCATTAAATAACCAACTAAAAAAATAAAAAAAAAGAACTGAATGCCTCCAACTCAGTGTTCAGTCTTCGCTCAGTTCTAAAAATCGTAGTTTTACGGTCCACACGCTCATTTTTACTTGCAACTTTTTGCTTGTGCAAGTAAAACGTCAAGTAAGCTGTTGCGTGTGGACCGGGTTTTATAACGAAAAAAATCACCTTTACATCTAGATTTCATAGAATAAGGATTGTAGACACTGAGTTCAACAGTGTTTCGTAAGTTAAAAAACAGATTTTCTGTGAGTCGAAATTGACAGCAGCGTTCTTTATGTCTGTGTGTCTCCATTTTCTCAACTAGCCTACAATCCTCGATTATCTAATTGACAGTATTAATCACTGTACTTTCCTGTCATCTAAAATAAGCTATTACAGTATTTCTATTGAAATGTCTTGATTTGCCAAAGTCGTGAACAGCTGAAAACTGGTCGTTAAAATTATGACATTATGATCGTTAAGAGAAATTCCTGTCATTACGTCAAGGAGTGCATGTCATTTTACGATTGTGTTTTGTCAGCGATCTGATCCGTTAAAAAGTCAACAGAGCGAACTAAATTCAAAGTAATGGAATAAGAGAGAGTATAGACAATGGTCAATTTAATGTAACGTGTAGGCCTATGCTTTTATTGTCGCCATTGGAGTATTTCATTGTGACAAGAAAAAACGGTCTCAAAAGGAAATAGGTCTAATCTAAACTTTCACTGCAATAGTAACTTCCAAGAAATGAAGAGTGCATCACCTGTAAGTATGTACCGTACTATATATTATATTATGTTGATAGTATGATGGACAACAGTAGTTGAACATGTATTATCAATTATCTAGCTACGAATAAGAAATGAATGAACTGTACCGTAAACAATGGCCTGAGCACGCGTTCTTCTGCCATTGTCATAGCCTGACAGTCGAGCATCTACCGCGGTAACCTTATTTTCTAGAGGTTATATTTTGCGTGTTATAGTGCAGTGACTGCAAGGTTATGCTAAGACAAGCTGTTAACTTATTTATAATTATTGTATTTCGAGTTACTAATGTCGAATTGTGATGCAATTATTACATTGCTCCAAGATATCTGAGAATCCTCTTAGTTTGGTTGCCTGGTAGAAATCCGTAAATGTTTGAATTGACCGTTTGACATAGCCTAGATAATTATATATTATGCACACACAGTATAACCACAGTCTAATACTTACAGTCGCGCAACTTCAACACTTTTTTTGCCAACATTCGCGACACTAGCGCCCAAGCGGCAGGCAAGGCACTGGTAATAGGGTTGATACAATCTCGTTCAGCCAGCACGTGCTTTAAAGGGATGTGAGATGTTATAAACGTTTTAATCATGCGTCGGAACCAACGAGTTAGAAAGAGAAAGATATTGAGTGGTCATTGAGCCGCCATGTTTGAAGAAAATTGAAAGACCGTCGGTAATGAAACTTATGCGCCCAAAACAAAGTGGGCGTGGTGATAACTGACATTAGAATCGTCAGCTGTCTTAATTTCGTTTGCATAAATCAGTTAAACTGAAATGGAAAAACCTAGTATTTCGTCAAATACGTGCTAGGAACTTAATCTAAACTTATGTACGCTAAATTTAAAACACTTGAGCTATTCCTAGAAGGAATGCTTAAAAGAATAACCTAAGCAAAATTGTCATGTAGTATGACAAGAAGTCCTAGCAAATATACTGAAGAAAATGTTAATATTCCTAGGTTCTTTTAAATGCGACCTGCAAGATTGCCTATAAAATGAACGAGTATGATTCGGATGATTTTATTAAATTGTTTTCCCAGTCTCTACACGTTGCAAAACTATTTACTATGCCATAAGATATAGAATGAAAGTAGGCCCTATATGTAGTAAACAACCTTTACCTCCAAGCTTGTAACGTGGGTGAAACATGACAAAACACCCTTTCAGTTTTTTTCTTACAGTAAAGTATAATTATTATCGAAATGTGAACGTGACGCCAACAGCCGGCTGGTCTGTCTGAGCCTTTAAAGGGCTGTGGCACCACAGATAATTATTAGTGTATAATTGAGCACCCACGTACAATAATGGGGTAAGTAGTTACGAAATATAGTCATACTTACCCCATTATTGCACGTGGGTGCTCAATTATGTTCTTTCATGTCCTTCCAGTCAAAATACTAACAACAATACGACCTACCCCAGAATTTTGCGTTATTTTGGATGCGAGTGTCGAAATACAATTTTAATATTTGATTGCTATTATTAGGTTTGAAACGGAATTGTAGCGGTTTTATCCGTATTTAGTTTAACTTTATTACTAGTCAACCATTTATTTGATTAATCGTTTGTCTTCGAAATAGGCCTACTTCTTATAAGCTACAGCTCATCGTCTTCTTGTATAAGCAGTAAGGACAGAAGGAGCAGAAATAAAGGATGCCGGTGACGAAATACAGTTTTAATATTGTATTGCATTTGTTTTTCACTGGGTCTGAAACGGAATTGTATTGGTTTTATCCGTATTTAGTTTAAGTACATTACCAGTGAACCATTTATTTTGTTTATGCCGGGCGTTGTTACACATTTATGCATGAAAAAATGCTGCTAATTAACGAAACTATGGACTTAACTTCACAAAATTTACATGAAATATGATATATCAGTTGTCTTTTTCCTTTTGACATTGCAGTTATATGCAGCACACACAATAGGCATGTTTTTTCTTCGTTTTTTTGTACTCCTTACCTACGTTAAACAACATTGTAAGCAGACGAATTTTTACAAAGGTGAGCGCTTAGCTCAGATCTGCCGTGTTTCGCGGTGGCACCGCAAAGAGCGCTGTACAGGACAACATGGCCACTCTATAGTCTTCTCTTTCTATCTCGTTGGTCGGAACAAAGGCAATGTGTGCAATGACGAAAATTGCAGTAACAACAAGTTTAAATCTTCGAATTTGTCGTTCTTCAGATTCCCTAAAGACCAAGAGAAAATCATAAATCAGTCATAACCAATAATCCACGTTGTAGGTAGCCTACGTATTGTGTTCTGTAAAACATTTATTAGTTATCAGTTACCTATTTGTATGTCAAAGTAGATACCTGTTACAATCTTTTTTTTTTTTTTTTTTTTTTTTTTTTTTTTTTTTTTTTTGCAGAGATCATATGTGTAAATGTGTAACCATTCCGATTTTGGATAATGTATCTAGAGTTTTTAATGCAAGTAATTCCATAATTTTTGTATTCGTGTTTATTTCTTTATATTTTTCAGAAGTTGAATGTTATATTGCATTCAAGTAGGGATCATGATGTTAATTTTTCAAGAATTCATGGAGTATTGTAATCCTTTTGCGAAATATTCACTTCTTGAATAAATCCGGACTGTATCGATAAAATTTCTGATGTGTTGGTGTAGATTCATGTGGCAGACGTATTAAGTTCTCAAGAAATAAAAGAGCCTTTTTAAATTTAATATAAAAGCAATCTTTTCTGTAATAATTTGCATGACTGTTAACTGTTATTGGTGTTGATTTTACATTCCCAGTGATTATTTGGGCCGTTCAGAGCAGAAGTGGTGTAAGTCAAAATTAGGTAATGAGGGTTAAAGTAAAAATTCTGTAAAATACAGCGCAAAGTAGCAATTAATATATCCTTCGTGCTATTCACTGACTACTAATAGTTTAAATAAATTTAATATTAACTGCTACTTTGCGCTGTATTTTACAGAATGTTTACTTTAACCCTCATTACCCATTTTTGACTTACACCACTTCTGATCTGAAAATAAAATTAGCCCTACATTTTCGGAGTTAATACTGAAGTTACAATTTTTTCAACAAATTTGTGTGTTCATTTATTTGTTCTCACCTACGTCATATTAATAGCAAGTGCATTGTAAATTACGTATTATATAGGTAGGATAAGTTAAAATTAAGCTTATGTGTGAAAACTGGAAATGTAATGTAAAATGCGGTAAACTTGCCATAAAAATTTACACCATAATATCAGCACTATTTGTGACTCAAAATAATAAAGGAAATACCGGTTCTTAAGAAATGGAAAAACAATGAACTTCATAAATCAATGTCATATTAAGGTTTAAATCCTCCCCTTTTTTATTTTCAAGTTTACCTCAGCGGCCGAGTTTACCCCAATTTGTGGTATGGAAAATAGTTAATTTCTCAGGAAATAGGGAGATGAGTTCACCACGCGATGTACCCTACGAGATGTGGCCTACAATTTTGAAGCTACTAATTTTGACTCTTCTCACAGTAAATATAGAGTTCCAATGATTCATAAATATATTTAGGAATGAATTGAATTAACCGTCCACGTACGAACAATTATATTATTTCAAAGCATGATACGTGATCAGGGCCAAGATTCAGTTGTAAGGAGCAGAAAGAATTACGTTTATTCCCAGCTTCTGAAACTTGTAGATTAACTGCGTGTGAAATTCTTCTAGGATCCTAAAGTAAAATTAATAAGAACATATACACTTACTGTATAGCATAAAAATATAAAATAAATTACGCAAAACCCGTTTTCTGATGTGTTATCATATGTCGTGTGCACACTGTTAACTTGCCTGCCGCCAGAGGGCTACTGTCGCGCCAGCTGTCAAATGTTGGCATATTTTATACGTATGAGTTGCGTGACTGTAAGTATTAGACTGTGGTGTAACAGTACAAACGATACTCATTGAGAGTAAATATGTAAAGACAGATCGATCCTTCATTTATAATTATAGTGGTGGCGAATACATCTATTTATGTTCATGTAGGCTACAGATCCACTAAATTTTTCTTTTCGTTTTCAATTACAATTGAGTCCCGATTATCCGGACTATACGGGCCGAGAGCATTCCAGATATACTATATAACGTCTTTGTTCCGGATAAGGAAACAATCCTGATAATATGGAGAGTGAGAGCTCTATGTGGTTTTTGATCCTGTAATCTTAAAGGTACAAAGGTCGGACCCAATAATATAGAAAGACGTTACTTACGTGTACATAATAAACGAGTTTTTTATTCATACTACAGTAGATACTATGTGTAACTAACTGACTTTAAAAAACTTTGTTATTATTCAGTACAGTACTTACGTACACTACTGTAATTAAAAAAAAAAAAAGCGATCCGAACAACACGGAAGGCCGAATATAATCGGAACGCTACCGTACTAAACACCATAATTTTGGTAAAAAATAAACAGTAGTAGTACCAATAATATTTCTGCGCCTCCAAAATAATTTCTTCACCATTTAAACGGCTAACTACCGCACCAGATTTGTGAACGGAACTTGTACTCCAAAGCTGTGCTAGGACATTTATCTAAAGAAAATCAAAACTCGAGTGGGATTTAATTGACATTTACACGTTTAGAAGGAAGTATATATTAGAAGAAATAAAGTATTTTAATACAATAAAATATTGAGTTAGGCCTACTAAAATACTAAACTGTCTTGAAAATATTTTTGTACCATCTCATTACAAATATTCCGCTAGATGGCAGTAATGTTTAAGATGAGCTGTTCTCTTGTTACCATTTGTGCCAACTATACTATCTTCATTGAACTCTATGGACGATTACTAGCCAAGAAAGTTTTGTTGATTCAGTTTCATTTTTATTAAAACAGTTGTATTCTACTTAAATTATCAATATATATTAAACAATTTCTGATACGTGACTATCCATTACAGCAGAAGCTATTCGTGTAACATAACATAAATAATATAAACATTCATTTTTCTGCTCAAAGGCAGGTCTTTCATTGCAAACCCAGCTTTCTTAAATCTTTTCTATTTTCTGCCTGCCTCTTTGTCTCCTCATATGATCCATATATATATATATATATATATATATATATATATATATATATATATATATATAATCTTAATGCCATCTTATCATCTGATATCTTCTTCTGCCCCGAACTCGTCTACCGTTCACCGTTTCTTCCAGTGCGGCCTCATCATGCCATGTTCGCAGTTTTTCTTGGGAAAGATAAATGCGGTAGCTTTCCGTGGCTTTCCGCACACCACTCTCTCTTTCGCATCTTAAAAGATCCCAAGAGGCCCCAGCGTGGAGGTGAGGAGAGTTGATTTGACTAATTAGGCCCATCGGACTTATTCGAAATTCACCGCAAGGGTTAAATATCAGTTTTATCAGGGTTTTTGACCCGGTCAGAGACCGGGAAATCCCTATTAGCCTTTGCCCCCGATAAATGGTAGAAAAGTTTTAATTGAGGATGATGAAATAAACAGAATCATTTTAAAAGGTACAATTATTGAAAGTACAATGTCGGCAAACGAAACAAATGTTAGGGAGGCGATAAAAGCAAACAAATGCTAGGGAGGTGATAAAACAATTTCTGGGGAGGTGATAAAAATTGTAGGATAAGCAGCCATGATTGGTTGAAACACGTCGTTCCGTATCATTTTATTGGTCAAAAGTAGTATGCAGTAGTAAAAGTATAATAGTCTCTAACAATTACATTTACAATCTTAGCATGCATTTACAGTCTTCTTATAAAATATACGCAAATTAAATTTAATTTTAATTGATTTATTGGGCCTTTGTAATATACTAACAGACTTTGAAATAGTATTCTGAAGTCTCTAATCTATAATACTCCAAAAGTGCGTATCGTTGCAACTATTTTGTCGGATATATCAAAGCCATGATAGCCTCACGTGCAACATCAATGGGACATTGGAACCGAGCATTGTAAAACCAGTTGAATTGTAATTAATAAATTCCTTTTATAAAGTTAAGGAAACTTATAGAATTAATCTAGGTAGGCCTACTGATTAATTATTTGTTCATGCGGTCTTTGTACTATGTAATGGGACGCACCGTAAGTGCTGCGCTTAGCAACGCGTGCGCCAATATCAGTATTGAGAACAAGAGACGCGATGTCTGTATTTGGTTGTGTCTAGGTGAGTCACCATGACAACCGGCACCATTCCGCAGAGAAATCACAAATCCGCTGCCATAAGCGCAACGAAACCGAGAGTGCAATGTAGGTCGAATTGTAAATCATATGGAGCTGGTTGGGCAATCGGAGCATCTCCATGGAGACTGCGCCGCGTGGTGCATATCCTCCAGGGACATTTTACTTTCTCACATGGAGCTCATTCCTCTCGTTTCTTACGAGATTTCTACTCGCCCAAGCTGTAGTGTGGCAAGTTCCCTCCGAATACCGGTTTATTCTGCTTTATAAATCTGCCATTGCTTTATTATTATTATTATTATTATTATTATTATTATTATTATTACATACATGAGTGTTCTGCCCAATGGCAGTTATTTCACACTTTCACTGCAAACTCAGCATTCTCCAATCTTTCCTATTTTCTGCCTCCCTCTTAGTTTCCTCATATGATCCATATATCTTAAAGTCATCTATCGTCTGATACCTTCTTCTGCCCCGAACTCTTCTTCCGTTCACCATTCCTTCCATTGCATCCTTCAGTAGGAGTTTCTTCTCAGTCAGTGACCCAACCAATTCCTTTTTCTCTTTCTGATCAGTTTCAGCATAATTCTTTCTTCACCCACTCTTTCCATCACAGCTTCGTTTCTTATTCTGTCCATTTCACACGCTCCATTCTTCTGCATTTCCATATTTCAAGGGTTTAAATTTGCTTCTCTTCACTTCGTCGTAATGTCCATGTTTCTTCCCCATACAATGTTACACTCCACACAAAGCCACTTCCTTATTTCTTTTTCCAGAGGTCTGCAGATGATGTTCCTTTTTATATTAAAAGCTTCATTTGTCGTTGCTAAATTCTCCTTTTGACTTCCTGGCAGCAGCTTATATTACTGCTTATACTGTAGTATAATTATACACGCAAAGTATTTGAAGCTGTTCACTTGCTCTACTACCTTATTTAATACGGTTTTCTTGGGGAAGATAAATGCGGTAGCATCCCGTTGCTTTCCACACACCACTCTCTCTTTCGCATCTTAAAAGATCCCAGGTGGCCCCTGCGTGGAGATTAGAGGAGTGGATTTGACTAATCAGGCTCTTCGGACTTCACCGAAATTCACCGCAAGGGTTAAATATCAGTTCTGTCAGAGTTTTTGACCCAATCGGAGACCGGGAAATTCCAACTAGCTTTATTATTATTATTATTATTATTATTATTATTATTATTATTATTATTATTATTATTATTGTCCACACCTGTGGAGTAACGGTCAGCGCGTATGGCCGTGAAACCAGGTGGCCCGGGTTCGAATCCCGGTCGGGGCAAGTTACCTGGTTGAGATTTTTTCTGGGGTTTTCCTTCAACCCAATACGAGCAAATGCTGGGTAACTTTCGGTGCTGGACCCCGGACTCATTTCACCGGCATTATCACCTTCATTTCATTCAGACGCTAAATAACCTAGATGTTGATACAGCGTAGTAAAATAACCCAATAAAATAAAAATAAATAAAATAATAATAATAATAATAATAATAATAATAATAATTATTATTATTATTATTATTATTATTATTATTATTATTATTATTATTATTGATGTATTATGAACGTGTGAAGGCTGTAATTCCTTTGTTGTCTATCATTAAACATACGTGTAGGGCTGAGTTAAATGTCGTGCTTATCTATTGCAACTTGTATTGTTTACAAGATGTCGGATAGCTAGTGGGACCGATAGAGATGGAGAATGGAATTTGTGATGAACAAAGACTTCTTGATGGCAAGTTTCCGCGGCGTACTTCCGTTTGCCTTGTCGCATCCCATAACTGCTCCCTTAGGCATCATCGTTCTAATCTGGTGCAGTGTGTATCGGTGTGTTCTCTAGAGCTCTGCACGGGCTCGGCTTGAAATTCATTTATGCTTGTCGGATTCTGACCGGGCTCGGGCCTTAAAGAAACGCAAGTGATTTTTTCAGCGAATTATGTACTGATTAGAAAAAATAATACTAAAATTTTAATGCATGCACGTTAGATGTCCACCCGACACCCATCCAGGGTAGAGACTATCGGTATCGTGAATTACTGTTTAGTCCGACTTCGTATTTCGCAATGGCATTTGTCTCATCTCTACTCTGCCAGAACATTGATTATTTGTTTTACCTGGGAGACAGGGAGATTATTCTTTCTCATACTCGTACTGGAGTGAGAATCCCTCGCAGGTGTTCCTGGCCCCTGTGCCCTCTGCTTTATCTGCTAGTCTGCTTACAATAGCAAAAAAAATACTTTTAAGTACGTAGCAAATTTTGTTTCTACGTCCACTGTTTTATTTATTTATTTATTTATTATTTTTCTAATAATTGTAACATAAATTATAAAATATACAGAGAAACTTTAGCTCTCCCCTGAAAGAGTAGAACTCGTGCTCAGGGGCGGATTCCTGAATTTAAATTAATAATTATACAATACAATTATAATTAATAATTATAGTATATAAATTTAAATTTACAATTTTTCAATTTTTATAAAATCCATACATAACTTTTTATATTTAATACTAGAACGATTAGAATTGACAAGATTAGGACATTTAAATATAAATTTGTTATATATTCTTGGGCCTAAGTTACTACTATGATTAAATACTGTAACAGTGTTGCATTTTGGTTCAAACAGTCTTAAAGAATTCATACCTTTTGTTTCATAACTATAAGAATATAATTCAAAATTATTTCGATTTTTATGTATGAATTTTATTAATACAATATAATAAATTTGTCTTACGTTAAGTATATTAAAGTCTATAAACAAATTTTGAGATGGAAAATCAATAGGTTTATGAAGACATATTTTAATTATTTTCTTCTGTAATAAATAAAGTGGATTAAAACTGGATTTAAATGAGCTACCCCATCCTATAATTCCATACATAATTACCGATTGAAATAAAGTTAAATATATTGTGCGTAATAAACTTATTGACAAGTAATTCCTCAATAAAACAAAATAATATACTATTTTACGTAATTTATTACAAAGGTAATTAATGTGTTGGTTCCATTTTAAATGATTATCGAAAATTATGCCTAAATACTTAACTTCAGAGGACTCTTTAATAATCGGACATTTACACTGTATAAGACAACAATCAGAATTATGTAATTTAATACTTAATATAAATGTAGGAGGTTTGTTACATTTTTCAGATAATGAGAATGGAGTAATGATGGTTTTATTTTCGTTGATAGAAAGGTAATTTATGTCAAACCATTTTTTTATTAATTTAAGTCCATTATTTGAATTATTATATGCATCATGCCAGGTTTTTCCACCAAAAAGTAAAACTCTGTCATCTGAATCAGAATAGTGGACACCATTGTATTGTTGTAAGTCAATTTTTAATAAGTCATTAATATATATTAAAAATAGAATAGGGCCTAGAACTGTGCCTTGGGGAACACCTATATTAATAGTTAAAGGTTCACTTGAATAATTGTCAATTTTCGTTATTTGAATTCTGTCGTTAAGATATGATTTTATTAAGTTTAAAGCATTACCTTTGATTCCTAATACTGTAAGTCTAATTTCTCAATTAAGATGTTTTGATTCTGTACTTCGTGTCTTTCTAAACTAATCTCGGGTTTCGGGTCGGACTCGGGCGATAATTACAGTATGAGCTAATCTCGCGTTCCTGGTCGGGTTCGAGTGTGGTTAAGATCGGGCCGGGCCTAAGAATTTCGGCCCTTGCAAACCTCTAATATTCACTTCCCATGGTACACAGAAATCAACATTTGACGGCAAAGACGCATTATGGCACGTTATTCCTAGTGACTGAAGCTTGGGCCAATGATAAGCAATTGAGTGTTCGTTATTATGTAAAAAAAAAAAAGTCTGTTCGGATATAATTCCACAATTGCCAAGCCTTTTCTTCTTCTCGAAAAAAAAAAAAAAGAGCACGACTTCAGTCAGAAACTCGTGTCGTGAAGTTCTGTTAGACGTTCGTGTTTTAGAAAATAACGAAACTCTCATGAAGTCCATTGTTTTGTAACATGTAAGACAAAAGGGCAAGGTCTTAGCGGTGTTTTACGGCCATCAATAGTGATTTCGGGACGCTCATGAATTGTCGTCACAGTTGACGGAGGGGGTTTCCCCGACGCTAAGGGTTGCGTGTTTGATGGTTGAGTAATGAGTTGGGGGTTGATCACGGAATTGTGAGAGTACTACAACGTTGCCAAGTTTCACATATCGATCTTAGAACGAGATAAGAGTCAAAATATCTGGAACCATCGTCTTAGCTAGTTCGTTTAATGTCTTAATCACTGATTTAGAAATTTAGAATATTTAGAATGAATTTAAAAATATATCACGTTAACTGTGATGAACGGAGTACCGTACGCAAGTACCTTGAAGGCAGATGGTTCTTTGTTGAACTGCTGGGCTGTCTAATAGCGTTGTGCATTACAAACGCTATGTTCGGTTCACTTTTGTCGAGTATGACGAAGTTCGATATTCGCCGATGATGTTCGCTCTGCAGGAGGAGGTCTGTCGTGTTTGTTCCACCTTGTTATAAAAATATTCGCTGTGCTCCACTTCCACCTCTTCATGTTTTAACCAATTTAACCGTTTAAAGATTTTAGCACAGATCTTGCAATTAGTTTTTCATATTTATAGGCAGCAAGAGCGGATTCTACCCTCTCACGGGGAACCATATGATTTCTCTTCATCCCCTTTCTTCCCCGCCGAACACCGCGCAGCGTTGATTTAGTGACGGATGAATATTAAGCGTCCCCGTTTAGAGTCTGGATCCGCTCCCGAAGTTTGTAATGTCTAGGTTGCCTCTCTCATGTGCGCACATTGCACGACACTGTTGTCTAAACTCTATGAAATGACAATGAGCAGAAGAACGTGCTTTTTTTTCTTTTACCACGTCCTTTCACCTCTGCCTCTCCTTTCTTCTTATCCTCTTCTTCCTACCTTCGTTGTCACTATCAGTATTGTTGTTTTTCTTTCCGCCTTTGACGTTTTCTTTTTCTTCTTCTTCTGTTTCTTTTTCCCTGCCTTCACATTTTCCTTGTTACTTTTGTTCCTGTTTGTCGTCTTATATTTTCCTTTTCCTTCTTCGATTCTTATTCTTCTTTCGTTATCTTGTTTTCCTCGTCCCATTTTTCTCCGCAAGCTCTTTCCCTCCTCCTCCTTTTTCCTTTTCTTGTTTTTACTTTTCTATTTCTTCCTTTTGTTCTTGTTTCTGCAATTATTAATATCCTTCTTTTCTTTACTTCTTGTTCTTGTCTTCTTCTTTTCCTCTTTTTTTCCTCCTTCCCTTTGTTCTTGTTCATCTTCTTTTCTTTCCAATTACCTCCTTTTCTTTTTTTACTTTTTGTTCTTGTCTTCTTCTTTTCCTCTTTATTCCTCCTTCTCTATGTTCTTGTTCATATTCGTGTTTTTTTCTTTCCAATTACCTCCTTTTCTTCTCTTTTCTTTTCTTTACTTGTTCTTGTGTTCTTCCTTTTCTCTTTTTTTCGCCTCCTCTTTGTTCTTGTTGTGTTCTTTTCTTTCCAATTTCCTTTTCTTTAATTCTTATTCCTGCCTTCTCTTTTCCTATTTTCCTCCTTATCTTTATTCTTGTTCATATTCTTGTTTTTTTTCTAATTGCCTTCTTTTCTTTTCTTTGCTTCTTATTCTTGTTTTTGTCTTCTTTTTTTCCTCCTCTTTGTTCTTGCTCGTGTTCTAGTTTTCCTTCTTCCCAATTCCCTGCTCTTATTTTCTTTTCTTCTTGTTCTTGTCTTCTTGCTTTCCCTTTTTCCTCCTCCCTTTGTTCTTGTTCATTATTTGCTTCTTTCTCTTCAATTTCCTCCTTTTTTGCTTCTTGTTCTTTTCTTATCCTTTCTTTTCCTTCTTCCATTTGCCTTATCTATGCCCTGATTTTATTGGTCTCCTTCTCCTCCTCCTGCTTCTCGCCTTTCTTACTTCTCTTTTTGTTTTATATTTATTCGGCTGATGGTCAATCGTAACTCAGTCCGGTAAAGAATAAAATTCTAAGAAAGAGTCGTATTCTATTTATTATTCTGACAGGACAGCTTTTGCCGGGGATCGAACTCCTATCTCTCTTTTGCATTCACTCGTTCGACTCGATCCCCTTATTCAGATCATTTAGTTTAACGATCTTCTCATTCGATTGTGTTAATAAAATCACTTATCGATGTTATAAGGTTACTAATGGTTTCACAAACTCAACTTCCTAATTCATGTTTGGTGACGTGCTGTGCAGTCTTATACTGTTACATTATTTTGACTAATTTGAATCAGTTATTCATGACCCCTATTGCCTCTTATATCACAGGCAATTTATGTGACTCACTGTAATGAATTTTATTTTTAAATGGCGGGTATGAGATTTAAGTACGTAGTTGTGTTTTTGGCCTGTGGCCCAACCAATTGAATCAAATTAATAATTTTGTTACATTCACCAGTTCCAAAAAGTATGTTTTGAAGATTCAATCGACGCTTAAACGCCTTACGATGGTATCTTATGAAAAGTACAGGGGTTCGACCCCAAGATATAACCTAAATGAACTCTACACAGTATAACAGATTTTGGAAAACGTGTTATAAAGGGTGCGTCAGAAAGAACGGATGGATTTCAAACTATCGATACGCAACGAGGAGAGAGATATAGTGAGGGGGACCACGACTGTTGGGTCAGCCATAGAATGCAGTTTCAGTTGAGAATATGGTGTTGGTCTGGTGTACAACGTGCTTTAATCGTAGAGACATTTTTGAAAAATGAAGAGTCTGTGATCCCCACTCAGGACTCATTTCGACATCGGATGTCACGCTAGGATTCCAACTCGGAATACAATTTTGCGGTGGGTGGCTTCATTTCGTATCACAGGTTCAACATTAAAGAAGAAATCACCTGGACGAAATTCTATTGCACTGAGATTGTCCGAGGCTACGGTAAGATCTCGCGCCGTGCGACTTCTTTCTTTGGGACCATTTGAAGGCGTAAGTTTGTAAACATAGATCACATACACTGGACGAACTGAAGACAGCGATTCGTGAAGAAATCGTGGCAATTGCACCAGCTATGACTGTGAAAGTGATGGCGAACATCAGAAAACGCCTCGATGCCTGTATTGAAAGCCAAGGATATCATATGGATAATGTTGTTTTCCATAAATAAACTGCATGTATTGGTGAATATGTTGATAACAATAAATTTTTGATTTGATGAATCTTTACAATTTTCTTGCCATGTGAAATCCATCCGTTCTTTCTGACGCACCCTGTATGTCTTTCACGTGTTAAATTTTATGTTACCTTGTCAACATGTTTCGCCCTGCTATTGGCCATCATCAGAACTGGTTGTTGCTGGTTGCTGTTAACAAGGTAACATAAAATTTAAGACGTGAATACGTTTTCCAAAGTGATATAGTGTTAAAAGTTGTGTAATCAAGATGTATAACAGATTTCATTCGAGTAGTTCGCAATTTCCATAATATATGACTGTAAAGTGTAAATTGTGTTTGGGGTTTAATGGCGTCTTAAGATTAAGAAGTACCTGTCTGCGAATCAGTTTGGTGTTCAGATCACTCTCCCGTTAGCTCATAGCTGACGTCAAACAGTACAAAGCTACCCTTGTGTTATCCTCATAAGGAAGCAAATCAGCAAGAAAAAATAATAGATCACAGCAAGGTCGGCACATCGTTGCGTTATTGGCCCACTTGAGTTCCATGATCGTCTTTTTCTTATCACCATGGTTACTCGGGCATCTGGAAAGCGCGTACATGAATCTTTCGCCGTGAACAAGGCTTTCTTGTCCGTGACATGACGTAACAGATAGGTCAGGATTGTCCACTCAGCACGGTTTCAATACATAAATTTCCCTAATAATGCAGTTCAGCCGAGGAAATATGTGAAACAATAACTTTAAAAGTCTTGTATTATACGTGCCATTTCTGATTTACTATGTTTAAGTAATTATTGATTGTTTGAAAGTATGATTACAAAGTTTTAATTTCTGTGGAAATATAAAATAAGAGAACATGTAATTAGCTGTTGGACAATCTGTATTTACAGTTTAAGTTCTAATAAATGCTATTATGGATATACATATGTAATAAAATAACTATTTTTATGCTCGACCATGCCGAAATGTAGTAATTATACACCTGGTATCAGTCCTTTAATGCATGTCATTAAAGTACACCTATTCATTAAAGTTCAGGTTTTCGATTATTCTCAGATATGCAATCGAGAGACAACGAGGGAAACGTCACGGAGGCTGGAAATCCAATACTGTCGCAGAAGGTTATGTTCTGTTAATATAATAATTAGCGTTAATTGTAAATAATATTCAAATAAATTCAATTTGTCATCTCGTTTTTCAATTCTAAATCAATTTCCAGGTTATATCAAAATTAGTTCTAGATTATATCAAGGTCAATGACATTATTGTTCCTCGGAAAAAAATCAGTACTTTCGCGTCTGCGCACATCTCACAATTTACGAGCTATGCACAAGGTCACTTCCGCTCTTCAGTCAGATACGAATAAAATGAATACTTCTGAATAATTTCAAGTTAGAAATATGGTCACGCATAAGAAGTCGTATGAAACTTGCCTATAATGGTAATTAAGACGTTCGTATGAAAATTATGAAACTCGCTTGCGCTCGTTTCATAAACAAACATACTCGCGTCTTAATTACTATCATTATAGGCTCGTTGCATAATGTACTATTCTGAAGTAATAACGATCGATATGTAATCATTCGCAACGTTAACTTCCCCAGATTATACAAGCATTTTCATGATTTCTGAATAGACAGACATTTAATTTGTGTCGGATGTTGATATCGACATCCATTTTTTTTTTTTGTCCTTTAAATTCTTGTGGCTTCAGAATAGAACAAAAAGCGAGATCCTAGTCTGGCAGCCGATTCTGTGGAAAACTACTGTGGCTTGTGTTACTTTGGATGGAGCGATAACACGTGTTTCTAATCCGGGCGTCTCCAGGCAGATGCTTGGATTCTCCAGAGCTACCAACGGCATAGAATGAAACTATTTTTGCGACAATAAGATACACAGCCAGAGTTCTATTATTTAGCTGAAAATTTCTAACCGGAAGAATAATAATGTTCGATGTCTGATACCTCGCTTGAAATGTTGTACGTTTTGAGACATCTTCTCTGAGTGCTGTCTTTATAATTCCTTGTTTGCGCCCTTTTTACTGTATGATCATCTCGTTAACACTTCAGTCTGAAAGGGTGGCTACATAAATAACTATTTATCCCCATATGCACCTTTAAGAATTCACCCCAGCATCTTTTTCTTCTTTTGTCGGCTTCGGTAGAGTAGTTGATATAGCGCTCGCCTTCTATGCTCGAGATTGCGGGTTCGATCCCGGCCCAGGTCGATGGCATTTAAGTGTGCATACCGGCAACGCTAATATAACCTCGCAGTTGCGAGCGTCGTTAAATAAACCATAATTTCAATTTTTCTTCCTCTTCTCCATAACTCCAGAGGAGGCACGCTACCAGATTAGGCCTACGTGGTGAATCACAAAACAGCGCGCTCTACACATCACAGCCACTTGACTAGTTGTGTTTATTGCAATTTTCTAAATTTTAGAATATAGAATTCCTCAATCATTGTCTGCTTTATTTTATTATTTTATTGGGTTATTTTACGACGCTGTATCAACATCTAGGTTATTTAGCGTCTGAATGATATGATGGTGATAATGCCGGTGAAATGAGTCCGGGGTCCAGCACCGAAAGTTACCCAGCATTTGCTCGTATTGGGTTGAGGGAAAACCCCGGAAAAAACCTCAACCAGGTAACTTGCCCCGACCGGGATTCGAACCCGGGCCACCTGGTTTCGCAGCCAGACGCGCTGACCGTTACTCCACAGGTGTGGACGTTTGCTTTTTTTAAATAAGGATATGTATTATATATTTCTGTAGCAGAAATGAGGTAGTCTATATGAGAAAAATATTAGGTTGTAACTGGCATGATTTTAAAACAAATACAGACATTTTAGGAGAATTAGAAGTAACTTATACCCAGTTCACGACAAAATCCAAAATTATAAAGCACGATGGTTACAACATGTGAACAGAATGCCACGCAATAGATTGCCTAGATTACTTAAAAATTACACCCCATCAGGCACAAGAAACCAAGGAAGACTATTGAAGAGACTCCCCGATATCTGATTTGAGATCGGAACAGGTCAACAGTGGCCTAATTCCGTGAAAGCTACATGATATAATATGTGTATAGTATACATATACAGGGTGGAAGTGAAATAGCAGATTTTCAGAGCGAATAGCTCATGTTATATGTAACAAAAAAATTTGGACTGATATCATATTGGTGGAAAGTTCATAGTTTTTTTCAGAAAAAATGTTTTTTCCCCAAGTGTTTAACAATCTCTTATTTGGTAACTATTGCGAGTAGGATCGTGATTTTTGTCCATATCGTTAGGAAATCTAATAAAGAATAATTTATCTCCCCTGGCGTACTTCAATGGCGTGCACGATTTTCGTGTAAATTTAATTTTAAAAAATCCTAAATTCAAACCATTGCACGAAGCGAACGCGTGGCAAAGTTTTGGCAGCTTCGCAACTTACGTACGGAGACTCACCGAGTTTTTGACCTCTTACATCTGTATATGAGTAAAGTGTTTTAGCGACGATGTTGCCGGACTGCTGAAATTTCAAACTTAATTGTCTAATTAATCGTACATTTAATCACAAAACGTAGGCCTAATATAGGTTTTTCCATTCATTTAAGTGTACCCTATCGTCTCGTTCAATCTGCAATGTTATTTCGCTTCCACTCTGTATGTGTGTACTTTTTCTTGGTGGCCTAGTTCTTGCCATTAAATTCAATGCACGTAAGAGAACGCTGTGCATAAAGGGCTCAGATAAAATTCATTTGTCGCGTAAAAATTTGAAGTTAGCTCAATATGTTCATATGAGCGGCCTAATTGCGCGTAGGTTAGTCGTAAACTCACCTGTAATGCGTACGGTATCTAGGGAACTAAAAATTTTGATGGACGGGAGAAAAAGCTATGTAAAATGTAGGTATTATCTTATTCTCTACTTTTTACATAGCTTTTCCTCATATCCATCAAATAGAAATAACTACTTAAAGTTTTCAGTTCTCTCCATGACAGGAGTAGGATATCTTACATTTCTTTGGCGACTCTACAAATTACAGATCCCGCGTTTGACTGTTGTTGATATTTTACGACATTCGTTATCCAAGAAGTGAGAAATAAGAGAGTGAGTGTCGGCATCCAGCTGAATATAAGGCCAAACATATCCGATTATACTTTGGTCAGCCCTGAAGAACGTATGAGTTGTCACGTCGGGGCCAAGGTGAATGCAGCAATAATACTGTGGCCCATAGCTGCAGGGTACATGGCGCCACGTTCAGAGCCCATGAATGGAAATTGATGACTAAATGATTCACGGTGCCGAAAGTTGACAGGAAAACAAGAACTACCATGTCAGTGGAAAATTATGTGTTACCATGATAATAAAAAAATAAGTTAAATTATTATGACAATTTATTATGAAACGTGCTGTAATCTTATAAGGAAACAGAGAACGATGTTATTACTGATATTGACTGAAAAGAAATAGTTTTTCATCACAGTGAAAGAACGAAATAATTTTTAGGAGAAATCGATGTGTGGGTGTCTGTCTCAAAGAGCGTATTCCGAATCTCACCGGTGAGCAATCCGATGACATCACGGTGTTTCGAATTCCACCGATGACGTCATTGATGCTCCACCTGTGTCGCACCGGTGCCATCAACTTGCAGAGGTGGTGGCAGTCTCCATCAGCCGCCATCAGTGAATCTGATTGGTTCTTGTATAGGGCGGGAATTAGCAGACGAATAACATCGTGCACTGTTGTGTCATGGCGGTGTGTTCTGCTTTAGTTCTGCTGTATTGTTTGTAATGAGCACAACGTAAAAGCAATATGTTAATGGCTTATGAGCGAACATGTCAACGGACCTGTTATTACTACCGGTTCAAGACATGAATTGTTTATGCTATCTTTTCTTTGAACGAGATGGGAGTACGAAAATTTCGCAAAATTTTGCTAGCGTAGCACAGACAACAACTTGTACAGTCGCCATGACAGCCATCGATCCTTCCAGCAGTTTTGTTCCTTATTTCGCTGCAACGTGACGTCATTGATGCCACCGGACCGGTGAGATTCGGAATACGGTGAAACTTTTCATAAATTGTTTTAAACATCACGCACAACACGACTATGGGTGGACATATTGTACATTTCGTCGTTGAAATTCTCTAGAATGGTTGTACTGTATTCTAGTTTTAGCTACGATTGGAAATAGCTAAAGTAATAAATAGATAAGTGGACTCATTCATATATTGATTCATACGAGTCATCTGAGTAAAGAAACAGTAATTTCCATTACGCAGATCTCTCTAGGTTGTTCGTGGCTCTTAGCTAGAGTGATGAGTTCCTATGTATGTTTCGAATGCCTGAAAGCCCTGTTCTTCCCTTCGTATTTTTTTTTCGAACTCCGATTCCAGATGATTCTAGTTAATACTACTTTAAAACGGAAATACATAATCGAGTGAAACGTCATACCAGAACCAGAATGTTCTGCAGCAGTAACCATAAAAGCTCGAATCCTGCCATCATTCACGGTTCGAATCTCAGCAAATAAAATACATCGACATGATCCAACTCCATACGAGTTGTCGTCGATCTCGTATATGTTAGACCATATGTTCTGTCACAGTCTGGATGAAACATATTTCTTGGCTGCCCAGGTTCTGACTTTCTCTCGGTAGTGCCACTAGGAGTGACATATTCAAAATATCTTGAAATAAATTAATAAATTATGATAAAACTCTGTGCTCTTTTTCTTAGTATGTCAGTTGTTTATTCCGAATGAAACAAAACAAATTAATTAATTTAAGGGTTTGGAGATAACTTAGTACGTATTAAGGTACTTTATCAAAACTATAAGAAGAGTAATTGACTCGACAAAACATTATGTAACGATAGACACGACTAGAAAAAACGCTGGAAAATCGAAAGTAAATAATTAATACAATACAGTAAGATCCGAAAGTCTTGTCACGCCCCCTTGTTTGTATGTTGATGTGCATCCATTTTGAACATGTCATAGCAGGTGTGTGACAATGGTTGATACTTTACGTTCCAGCTTGTTTAGTGATCCAGAACATCAGTATGGGCACCATCATTGTCGCGGCACAAAATGATGCGGTGTCATGTCCTGTGTGAAATTTTCCGCAGCAAAGGCGGTGTGATTTCCCTTTGGGGAATAATTAAGCAGCATGTCTCGAAACATCGATACCAGACAATTGAAGATTTGAGCAAGCTGTTAGGGAGGCATTCAGGGAAATCACACCGCTTTTGCTGCGGAAAATTTCACACAGGACATGGCGCCGCATCATTTTGTACCGCGACAATGATGGTGCCCATACTGATGTTCTGGACCACCAAACAAGCTGGAACGTGAAGTATCAACCATTGTCACACGTCTGCTATGACATGTTCAAAATACAAGCAAAGGGGGGGGGGATGACAAGACTTTCGGACCTTACTGTAAATTGACTGAAGATGTTTAATAAAATCATAAATAATAAAAAAAATCGTAAAATAGTAAAATAATCATAGGAAGATTAAAATTCGTAGCATTTACGTAACGATAACAGTGGACGTTGCAACCACTCCCGATTTCGCCTGCAAAATTATTAAACATCTCCCATATGTCTCGTCTGCTATTTGGGTTGCCTAAATAAAAATTTATGGCTTGCGTCAGACACTCTGTATACGCAAGCTCACGGACTGAGAGAAACAGACTCAGCAAGCCGATATGAGGAATGCTGAAAATGTGCATTTCTCTATAAAAAAAACTCGAAGTCAGTCTTCTTTGCAGCATCATAAAACTTTCCCTTTCAACTTCCTATAATGAACAAATTAATAGAAGATTAAGAAAGGAAGCAAGAGAAGAAAGAGGATAAGGAAGAAATAAAATAAATAAAGGAAAAGAAAAAAGGTTGGGTAAAGAAAGAAGAAATGAGACGACAGTAGGAACATAAATTAAGAAAGAAACTAATGGATATAGGCAAAAGGAAATAAATAAATTACGTAAAGAAAGAGGTAGAAAGACAATAAAAAAGGAAGAAATTAAGGTAAAGAAAAAATAAATTCAAATCAATATAACAACTTCGTGTAAATAATTATGCACCACGGCTGACTCACTCTGGATTGTTTCCCCATGGAGACGCCTGGCGCCGGGTCGGGTTCGATGTCAGGGCTGCAGAAACATATGGCCTGCTGAGATCATCAGCGGCGAAAGTTGTGGCGGGGCCCTGCCAACAATCCAAGCTGTTGCTATGACCACGAACGTCCCCGATTCAATCTTATGCGCTGATGTTAACGTCCACTTCAAAAGTTCCGCATGTTCTAAGTTTAATGTTCTTTATGAACTACAGAAATACTGATAAAGGGAACCGTAGGAAATCTGTCCCACGTCATTTAATCCAGAAATCTCGCAACTTTACTGAGCTTTAACTCCACACTCTGGTGAAAAAACGTCAGCTGACAGAGCCCGGTTAGGCCTTACCACAATGACGGAGAATGGTAACTATGGCGATGAATTTGTGTTTATAGGTCTCGCGAGCAGGGATTACTAACGACAGGAATGCGAACGAAACATTTCGATAAGGAAGAGCAGACGACAGGAAAGGTCACGAGATAACTTGAATGATATTCAAGAGTACAGTCGGAAGAGAAACAACATCGATAGAATCAGTCTTGCATTGCGATAGTTACATTACGGCGATGTCCATCGGACCACATCTCTCGCTCCCTCGGCGTGCCTACATACACACGTCAAAACAGACAGTAACGCCACCACTGTTTTTCAGCAATCGTTCCTTGCGCGAGCTATACTTACCGAATCTTCTGAGTAGACATAGCTTATGCTAGTTATCTTAACGCATACTTTTGTTTATTGTAAGCAGCCTGCATAATATGTACGTCAGTCAGTGTTATTGCTTGACCCTCAATTAAGGCTAGGGTTAATGGATCTGAGCGAGATATCAATCGTTCTGAAATGGAATCCGTCTATAGAAAAAACTGAACAAAACAGCACCCGGCCATTATATACGCAGTGATCATCTAATTGTCAAGAAGTCTGCAATAACATTTTAAAAGCTCTTGTTCATCTCGTAAGGATTCCTGTCTAGTATTTTAATATAATATTTTTATCAAATTTTTAAGTTAAAAAAGCTACCAGAGCATTGAACGTAATTCATAAATCATATTGCTCTTGTTTTAATTTCTAATTAGCTTTCAGTGAACATCTGTCTTTTCTTGTTTTTTGTTTCCATGGTAATTTAGTTTAATTGATGTTTAAGGTCTTATCTGTGCTGATATGTCCTAGTTGGAATCTTTAGCAATAAATCTGCATTATTTTTTACAGTTTCGTATCAACATTAGTATATAATTAATTGTGTACTGATATATCACAATCTAAATTTTCAACAAATAGTCTATTAAAAGCTGCCTATATTGACATCCCAATCGGGAATTTTTAGCAACACACGTGTCCAGCCATATGTGACTTCAGTTTTCATACTTCAGTACTCGGTGCCTGTGGAATGTCACGGTAGTCGACTTCGAATTCGCTTGATTAATTAGCGACTCTTGTATGCAAGTTCTAATCTCGTCTTGTAACCGTTTTCATAAATTTGCGTTCTATTAGTAGCTTAACAGTCGTTATTAATATTTAAGACTTGACTTCTGCTCGACCGGTTTCACCCATGTCTGCTGGAAGGACAACTGCTTAGAACATGCGGTTGAGGTGAAGTGTAGCACAAAAGGGACCGCAACCCGCTCTGTGAGTAGGCTGGACATATAGGCCTATTGTTCCACCGCATTCTATGTTACTGTACGTATATACTTGACAATATTGGGACATGGGTGTTAGGGTGTGAAACTGATATGTGTGGCGTTACTTGAGGATGCTTTTGGCTTCTTTTTTCTATATTAGTGACATAGGAGAAGAAAATAATTTACTCGAAATATAAAGAGTTATTTTCGTGTTCATTTATTATTCACCCAGTTTGTAACAGGTAATGACGGAAATTAAAAGCCAATTGAAGGATCGTCAAGAGTAGCGACATGCACTCAAAACTTGGTAGACAGATATTTTAAAATAAAACCAAAGCGGAGAGGGACGCATAAACATGAAATGTCAGTAACAATATACAATGTATTTCAGCATCATTGACAAGCAGAAAGTAAATAAATAAATAAATAAATAAATAAATAAATAAATAAATAAATAAATAAATAAATAAATAAATTAATTAATTAATAGGTGAGTGGATGGATGAATGGATGGATGGATCGACGGATGGATAAATTACTATATCTCGAACGAAGTTTTATTTATTCAACATTCTTACACCTAGCACAATTATAAAGCAATTATATGCCTTAAAAAAGTAGAACATGTTGGGCTGCAAACCACTTTTTACAGTATAATTATTGCTGTTTCATTAGATGAAATTTCCTTCATCTCTGTGTCTTTTGACGTGAATAAGTCTTTAAAATCAGACCGAGATATGGGGTACCAGAACGGAAACGGCGACGTAACGATGTAACGTTTCTAGGGTTCCAACATTGTAACTTCGTGACTAATAACACGATTGAAATAAATGTGGTCTTGTTCGATCGAGTAGGCCTATACAACTACGATGCGAGTATGAACTTGGTGGGGGCCCGCGGCGACTGGCTGCCATTTTGGGCGTGCACGAAAATATCAGGGCATGGGCCTATATCTTGCGACTCAGATGTGCTAGCTGCCTGATTTTGGTGCCAAACGAAAGATTTCGTCTAGATCTGTCGATACGTATTCACGTAAAACCCAGTCTGTGTCCGCGACACAGCCACATCCATTTTTTTTTTTTTTTAGTTTCGTAAATAGTTGGTATTCAGAGGGGGGCTAAATCTAGCGAAAATGGGGATAGTAAATTCAAACTAAATTTCGTCGATTTTTACAACACAATCGGAGATTTGTAAGCAGGTGCATTGTCTTGCCAGAACAGCACATTTTACCACGACGCTTCTCCACAATTTTTTTTTTTCGTGGATCTTAGTTAATAATGAAGAATGATATGCTTACAGCGCAGTTTTACTTTCTCAAATTCCCCTCCTCATTATCAGCATATTGTCAACAGTAATCTCACTAGAGTTTTGATTTATCTAGAGAAAATCAAAACTCGAGTGGGATTTACACGATTAGAAGAAAGTATATAAAGATTAGAAGAAATAAAGTACTCTAATACAATAAAATGTTAATTGACTTACTGAAATTCTATTTCACTAATGTTAGCTTCACCGACACGTTTGAACGGAGCCGCCATTATCAGTTGACTGTCTATGCTGTAAACAAATGACAATAGCAAAGCATGTTTTATAGTACCGGTACCGTAAAGAATTTGCAGTTTGAAATTTTGGCAAACAAAGAAACAAATTCTAGAGTAGTGATAAAAACAAACAAATGCTAGGGAAACGATAAAATTGTGCGATAAGTAGCCATGATTGGTTGAAAGACGTCCTTTCGTACCATTTTATTGGTCAAAAGTAGTATGACGTAGTAGAAGTGTAATAGTCATAATTATATTTTTCTATTGATCAAGTATATTTGTCGCATGTAAAACAAATTACAGTCATAGCCCTAATTTGGTATAAAAGCGTTATCGATGATTTAGTGGTTACTATGACTACCATAACTTCCAAAGCTCGCGGTTTCAACCCGGCTGAGGACGATCAATTTTAAACGCGATAAAACCCTTAGAATGGCTCACTACTGAAGCGAAGTAAAACTGATAGTTCGCGTCGTAGATTTACAGCACTTGAAAGAATCTTATCCCTAATCAAGACGGATTCAACCAAATTTACTGATCATTTATGTTACACGTCAAAGTTAAATAGTGGAGATAGCACAATGAACTTACACATGAGTATAGGTCTAAGCCTAGATCATATATACCCAGACTTTGACGGTAACAACTTTTGTCAGGTTTACTATGCTGCCATCTAGTTGTTACATAAGGAGTCATGTCATAACTCCCATTTGAATTGCATTAACGACTGTACTGCCATCTCGTGTTCGTTTACGGCGGACGGGTGGCGATCCTGGCGGTTGTTCTCTTCAAAGTGCTACCGATTGTAACATAGGGATGAGCTATCTGATATGATCTAGGGTATAAGTCATTCGGTATCTCGTGAAATCATCCTGCGCGTAAGAGGAAAGAAGAAGTGGACTGGGAAGCTTCCTCCCTCGCTACACTTCCACTTGCTTACCCCCACCATAAGGTTCTAACTATAAGTTAGGGCGCACACAAGCATTGGTTTCACGAGATAACGAATAACCTAAAGTGGTTTAGGTACGCTTGAGTTTGTCCCCGCCCCACTTGCAATCAATGCATCAACATGCGATAAATAATGTAAATATACGTGAACAAATAAAATAATATAATTGATATTAATTATGATAACATAAAATGCATTGAGAGTGGAAGGAACTGGCCACCCTACCCCTTTATCTCCTGGCCTAGCTGCCTCATGAGTGATGCCTTATTGGTGTTACTTATGAGGTTCAAACCTGTCGTCGGCAGTTGACTAAACAGCAACAAAACGTATAGGATAATTAAACTAAGACGAAACAAACAAAACATACAGTAGAAGCAGGAAAACTAATGCAAACTAGACTGTCATGTTAGTCATTTGGCTCTCATACTGAGGGATTACGAACTGCAACTCATATGTAGGTAAATGTAGAGTTAAAGGGGCAATTTTAAAAGCCACTTCTTGGAAAACTGACAAACCGCTCACACCAATAATCTGGTGGTTTGTTGTAATTTACTCTTCAGACTCTACAACATGATGTAGGTTTAATTAAAATGTGGCGTTTCCTGCTTGCGACCTTCGACCTGTCTTGTCAGTCATGTTTTACAGTGACCTATAACGTTTTAAAGTAGACAGTATGTATACGTCTGTGGCTAAAGCGCTAGAGCAATGGTCGTCAGCACTCGCTGGGTAACGGGTAAGCAGTGCATTGTAATATGCCCCGTCGTGAAGCAGGAAGAGTGAGAGAGCATACCCGCTAGCCGCCACGAATGCACCATAGTGCATTCTCTTATCCGGGGGTAAGATACGCCAGCCCGAGGGTGCACTGTGCTGATGATCGCTGCGCTAGAGCGTCGGTCTTCCATCCAGGGTTCGATGAGCGGTCAGGTCGTGGTGGAATTTGTGGTGGAGAAATCAGACGTTGCAGAAGATTTTGTCTACACTCCCCACCTCTCTCTCATTTCATCTGTCATCTACAATAGTTATACATATGCCGGGGTGATGTCTTGGGAGTAGTACGGGGATGCTGCTGTAGAAAGACCCTGGGGCTTATCAGGCTACTCATCTAAGCATGGGTCGTGGCTCTGTCAGGGCTGACAGGATGGCTCACCTGTATGCATCGGATTCAGGAACGCTACCCAGGCAACCTGTCGGACTTGGAATAAACATTGCATATACAGAATGTAAAAATACTGGGACAAACTTTGGGAACGAGCTTTCAACAACAAAGCAAGAAAAAAAAGACATATAAATATATGTCCGGAAATGAGTTATTATTGGAAGATGACATTCATTGAATTCCCAGCTACAGTCCAACGACTTACGTTTACTAATAATAATAAACTTTCACAGACAAACGTTGTACCCTAAATGGCCAAGCGTTCTCAAGGAAACTTGTTAACACTCGTAGTTCGTCTGTTTCGTACATTTGACTTGTACCGCAGTTCAGTTATATATGAGCTTTTAACCATGAAAAGATATCCATTTCGTGAGTATGGTCACGCTAATGATAGGCCTAAAGAACGCAGGCCTACGTAGCTGTACCACAGAATAATAAAAACAGTACATTTCAACCGCATTGTTCGAGATGTCCACTCGTTTGTATCTACCATGACAGATGGATAGGTAAGGGAGGACCAGTTTCAGGCCTGCACGTTCGCCCGACCTCAATTCTTCAAATTTTTATCTTTGGGGATAACTAAAAACAGTAATTTATGCAACAGACATTCTAAATGAAGATACATTTCACCAGCGTATTATAGGAGCCTGCGAAACTTTTCGACACTGTCCTGAGGTGGGACAGTCAATGATTCTGCCTGTCGACGCGTGCGTTGAAGCAGGTGGAGGACATTTTGAGCAAGGTGTGCTTGGGAAGCAAAGCCAAACAAACAGGACGTATCCTTACAGATATTTTATTAATTCAAAATAATAGCAAGTTAGTTCTACAAGTAAAACTCCTTTCAGATTCACTGCGATCTTCTCGGAAGATAATTATTGTTAGTCGTCAGTGTAATCAACCGAAGTGGGATTTCGAACTAACATTTGAGCGCAGTCTAGCAGCACTGCCTCACAATGTCAGGTAGAATGCCGAAAGACAGAGAAAATTGGCTCTGTTGACTTTGCAGTGCTGTTTAACCGCAATACTACAAAACGTGCAAAAATCAATAATACGTAGATTTGACGGATTAACTACGAAAGATTCTAAGTAGACCTACATTTCTTGCTTATTACGTAACCAACAGAGCAGTGAAATTAAGAGAATTCGAAATAAGTTTTAAAATAATCTCTCATCGATATACCAGATATCTAGTCTTAATTTACAGCCCGGTTATTACGGCGGGTGTAAAGGTTGTGATCAGTTGATCTTGGAATAGGCCCATTGTTCTTGATACATACCAGATCGTTTCATTTGTCAGTTTATTAATATATTAACGAAGAAAATCGTATGCCATTGTGTGTCTGATTTAAAACGAAGACTGATTGATATTTTAATGCTTAAGGTAAACTCATCCTATTTAGACACATGAAGGGGCATGGAATAGAGCTCCATGTTTTCGTGACCTTTGCACTAGAATGAGGTGTTGTGGTCGGCACCGCGCTCCGACCACCTTTCATCCCAAGAAAGACCCGGTACTTAATCTGAGAAGAGACTGAGTGGACCCTGAGGCAGTTCTGGAAGTCTCGGAAACGAGAAAAATCCCGCCGCCACCCGGGATTGAACCAGGGACTTCACACTATAGCCAGTTGCTCTACCAACTGAGTTACCTCAAAATTATTCTATTTCATGCACATCATTCCCGAAAAAAGTGACTCGTAGTTGTTGAATATGAACAAACTCCGTCCAGTATTCGAGAGGGATCCCTGTGCACGGACAGACAGACAGACAGACAGACAGACGACAGACACACAAGAAACAGATGACCTGCTCAGAACCATTTCTCCGGTATAAGAGATGCTTAAAACGCGTATTTCAGTGAACATCTTGAAGTCGATTTTCGCATTATCATATTACTTTCTCTTCATGATTCGTATATTGAGGTAGCAAAATTAGTGTAATAACAGATTATCTTATACAGTAAAACCTCGTTAATCCGGATCCCGATGAGCAGGGCTTTGCTTAATCCGGACAGGCAAAAGAAAACTGTAAGTTTGGAAAAATTAAAGAACCTTAGTTTGAGGCTTACTTTTATACATTACAACTATGGAATTACAATAATTGCAATATTACAGCTATAGTATTAAAAATAAAGAAAATCCATAAAACTTGCATTAAAGTAATTGATTGATCAATATAAAATTCAATGTAGGTCCTACTGCATTGTATGTATTGCTTTACATTTTACTGTGCTGTATAGTGTATTTAGGCCTATGCCCTTTAAATACATCATAATAAACGTATTTTGTTCCTACAAACGGAGTTTTAATGCACTTTATACTGTTCTTTTATGTTATTCCAGTTAATCCAGACTTTCGTTAAACCGGTCAACTTAGCCCCCCAATTAGTTCGGATTAATGAGGTTTTACTGTACTTACATAGTCGTCGTCCTCTTCTTCCTTCTCCTCCTCCTCCTCCTCCTCCTCCTCCTCCCCCTCCTCCTCCTCCTCATCATCATCATCATCATCATCATCATCATCATCATTTCATTCTGATAGGTTATGGTCATGAAAGAACTGTTACGTTCTATAAAAGTTTTCTTCCCGTATATTTACTAGCCTGCGCAGTGATGTTGTCCCTCTTGGTTTTTAATATTCCAGCTTGGCCCAGGGATTCTTGCTCTGGACATTCGATTAACATTTTAAAGTCAGTTATTTTAATACTTATGTATACACATTCCAGTATTCGTTCCGCGTCGAGTTCTTGTATTTTTTTTTTGTGGTCACGTACCCAGTTTTTGACGCATGAATTTCATTTCATTAGAGTTGTAATTCTATTTTCATCACTTTTCCCCGAAGTCTAGGCTTTGTTTCCGTAATAAAGGGCAGATTTCTATAAGGTCTTGTATAAACGAATTCATAATAAAAGACAGATCTTGATAAGGTCTTGTATAAATGAATTCTAACTACAGTAGTATACCGAGCTGTTCAGTGCATTAATTTTATTTCACTAACTGTTTTCTGTTTTCGTAACTTTTCCGCAAAGTTCAGGCTTCGCTCCCATAACAACGGACAGGTAGTTTGTAAACGATTGCGAGTATGTTTTTGGGAGACAGAAGATTTCATTGCCTTATTTGAGTCATTCCACGTCAAATCGCACAAAATTATACAAATTTTGACCTTCATATTTCTGATTGCGTTTATATTTTTTTTACCAACTCTATGGGTCTCATAAACCAACAAGTGTATTTTTATTTCCTCCTAAGTCCACATGTTTTAAAAATATTGCATGTTAAAATTCGTTAAAAATGTCGCACAATGCAACATTTAAAGCGTCATATTTCTGACGATATTGATGTTAAAATTTTTTTGAAAAATGCATTTAAAAGCTTAAAGTACTGTCTTTTATTAAATATTTACTAACTAATTTTAATATAATTATTTCAAATATTTTTTTATAATTCAATTTTTAAAACATATACATCAATGTGAAATAGCCCTATTAAAAATCTAAAAAAATGCCTACTAGGTGCACTGAAGTATTCTTAATAATTCCAGAAAAAATCAGAATGGAATATTCAATAGTTTAATGGAAATTTAATTACTTATGACAGAATGTGTAGCGGTCGGCGCAGCAGCAGTGGACGGGAAGCGTTAAAGCGCGCTAGTGGTTTATCGGCGCTGGATGATTGACTGAACGTTGCAACATTACACCCAGTACGGATCAAGTTACTCGAGGAAACACTGCTAATTTACTTATTATGATATCTTCAAATAATTGTACATTATGCTTTTCAAATGTTTCTTTTCATTCACATTTTAAATTTTCATTCGCCTACCTTCTTTCTTGAAAGAAAATTGTTTTACTAAATCTTCAGTTTTTGACAACGGAATGAAAGAATATAATTTTAATGTACCAGTTATTGGTTTTAGATTATGGTATCTGGCCTGCAAATTTTCAGTGTGGTTTTTGTGCTTATTGAATGGACAAAATATAAATGACACGTTAGAAATGTTTTTGTGACTAATCAAACAGTTTTTTTTTATGTTGTTATAGGATCTTGTATAGGCTAACTCTCGTGGCAAGTCTTTTAACAGTATCTCCAATGCCAACACATGAACTTTTACCACGCGACATTGCAAAGAAGTGTCATTCAGCACTAATTCCATAATCGACTTCATGTAAGCAATTATTTTTAAAATTCTTTTTTTTTTTTTTGTATTGTGAATTTGATCCATTGGAAAAGTAGATGATTTTTTTCATATCGTTGAATTCTTGCTTTAAGAAATTGATTGCTTCGGATTGAAAAAAGTGAAAGGGATCAGTGTCATGTTTCATGGTTTCTGAGATGACATTACTTTTGTAACGAATTTCTGTATCTCCTTTGAAATATACTACGGAAAGATTTATTTATTTATTTATTTATTTATTTATTTATTTATTTATTTATTTATTTATTTAAATATACAGAATAAAGAATATAATTATAATGAAGAGAAATAGAAATAAAATAATACAATTAATATAAAAAAAGGAGATGCAGTAGTATTAACAAAATTTGAGACCGAATGAGCAGCGCTCGTGTTCGGTCACAGTTCAGATATAATATTAATAGGCCTATAAGAGAATATAAAATAAAATAAAGTAGGAAGTAAAATTAAAATTGTACTGTATTGTGGCTTGGCATATGTTCCAATGCACAACTTGTATTGAATCTTGTATTACAAATGAATAATTTTCAGAAAAGTCTGCAATAACTATGTAATTTTCAGGTTGTACATTTCTTTGCATTCCGTCAAAAATAAAATATGGCTGACTTTTGAATGGATGATGATGCATCTTCTACATGAAAAACTTAACATGCTAGGGAGCCTTTACTTTTGAAACTTTTCACGGGGGTATCGTTTTGTTGTATCTTTATTTTCTTGATAGGGGATTCTATTGACATCAAACTCTTGTTTAATTCCTCATATTACTGATTTCTAGCACTGTATCCATAGAACTGCTAGAAGAAATACTGGGATAATCACTTTCTCTGTCCGCACTTTCATTTGATTCACGTTTATTAATATCATAAGAACTACCGGCTTCACATATAATTTCACCTGACCTATGCGGAAATTGATTGATTTTTACGGAACAAATCACATATTTGCACACTCAAAGACTCCTTTAAATTGAGCTTTATCAATAAGTCGCGACTTACGCGTCTTAGTGTACTTTTCTTTTTAAAAGCGTGATTAGGAAGGTAAATGGATTTAAACACTTGTTATATATTACGCGATCTTTACCATCACTCATGTTGTATAGAAGTCACGTCACTGCGCGAAATTCAAACCCAAACTGATTATTTTTCTCTCCTGCCATCTGTTTACTGCCATAAAGTTTACTGCCTTACCCAGTCTTGCTATCATCAAACACTTGGCTATATTACAGTATAAACTGTGAAGGGCTTCCCCTCTTAGCTAAGCTGACAATAATAAAATAATTTTAGATAAGATATTTACTGTTCCTTAAGGTATTAATCATTTGATGATTAGTATGGTGACATCAGATGCAACTGGAAATTTCCACGGGCAGCCTTCTAGCCTATGGCTGCAAGCAGTTCATTAGCTGGGCATCGCGAGCGCGTGCATGCCTCCGGAAAATAAATTGTTACAAATGTATGGGTGCCGATCCCATATTTATAAATGCAGTAGTTTACAGATAATACATCAGCGAACAAGTCTATATTTTTTCAGATTTTTAACTTGGCTATTTAATATAGTAATTTTGCTTTGAAAAAGAAATGATTAAAAAAATAGGCCAAATTTTAAATTTATTTGTGATAGGCCTAAAGTAATAAAAAGTGTTGTATTTCGTCTTTCAAATGCGCCAAACCGCAAATCTGAATTATATGTAGACACAAAGTTCCAAGCGAGTTTATGTAACAGTGCGCGCATAATTTGCGTAACTTCAAATATTCATAACTACACAAATAATTAATAATTGTGAAAATAAAAAAATACGGGTCTCCTTATTTGATGTCTGGAATTCATGAAAAAAAATTCGACCATTTCCGAGAAGGTCGTGTTTTATTGCTGTGCGATTTGACGTGGAATGACTCATTTATAACTCCCAGACATGTATTAAATATATTTTCTTTTTAATGTCTAATTCCGCCAAGAATTATGGTTTGAAACTAGGGTACCTATAATACCGAACATTTGTAAATGGAAATTTGTATTGTACGTACATTTTTGAACAATGAATAAAGTTGTATTAATAGCAGTATTCACGGTGAACAACATGAATTAATAAATTGGGTATTTATAAATAGAGTACAAGAAGGAAAATTAAGAGCCATTGAAATGGACTTTTGGGGAAGAGCAGCTAGAAAGTCAAAGAGGGAAAATATAAGGAATACAGTAATAAGGGATGTAATGTATGTATGTATTTATTTACAATGCAAGTGGGTAAACACCCGGTGGCAGTGGTAATTTAAATTACACACAATAAAAATAATACACAATACAATTAAATACATAATACAAATAATACACAATAATTACATTTATAATAATGCATAAAATAACCTAATTAATAAGTGAACCTAATTTTCTATTACAACCCACATATGTATAGGCCCTACATAAGTTTCACATTGGTACTGATAACCTTTCACTTCACTCTCATCTAACTCACTGCACTGGCACTAAGACCATTTCACTGACACGTTAAAAGACATTTCACTGACACTATACAACACATTTTACTGATACTGTAGAACACACTATAAATTATCACTGATCGAAACTATTCATTGCCATTGTATACCATAACTTCACTGACTCACCACGCTTCACTGATACAACAGTTCAAATAAGACAAACAATTACACCCTTATTCAAACTTACAACAGAACTATATTAAACTGTACATTTATAGTCTAAGACCCTCTTACAAGCTATTATAAAATAAGTTGCAATTCAAACCAAGGGAATAACTCGTCAGGCTAAGTAAATACATGTCACCTTAAGTAATGTAACGTCTCTTTTTTAATTTACACTTTATACACAACTTTTTAATTTATTTTTAAATATCCTTAAGGAAAGACAGTCCTCAAAGACCGATGGAGGTAGGTCATTCCAATCATTTATAGTTCGATTTAAAAATGAGAATTTACTTACATTCATTTTCTGTTTCCTACATTTGATTTTAAACTCATGATCGTTTCTACCATAGTACGTTGGCTTCTCTAACCGAGATGAATGTAGGAAAGGATGTAGTGGAAATTATTACCATGATGTGGCATGTAAATGAGAATGGAAGAGGGAAGAATACCGAAGGCAGTGATGCGATGGGAACCGGAAGGAATAGGAAAGGAAGACCAATTGAAAAGTGGATGGAAGGAGTGAGACGGTGTATGGGGCTGAAAGGATTTCAAGATGCAGATGCGTTGGGTAGAGAAGAGCGGAGGAAAAGAATTACATGAACAATGATATTTCATGGTTTACAAATTTGTTTGGTTGGTTGAGGAAAACCACAGCATTGTAGAAAATCCTGAATAAAAAAGAATAAATTAGGTATAAATAAAATGCAACGACACGTAAAGCGAGCATTTTGTATTGTGAAGTGTTAGAATACCAGATCGGACGTGACTCACTGTTCGGTTTCCATAGTGATTCGTCATTGACAGCAACGACCGACCTTTCCACAGTAACCTACTTACGATCTCGATTTCAAACACATGTGTTCGCTATTTTGAGGGTTTTTACTATTCGCGCAACGACTGTGCAACAATAAATTAGGGGTGTAGGGCGTTCAACCGCGGGTACTGTTGTCGCTATTTTGATGCGGGCGTTATGTATAATAGAGACGTTCATATTCATCATGCAACTCTGGTTCTACGAGATCCTTTTCCGAACATTCACTAATGAGACTTCGTTAGATGTGGAACGTCTAATGTGTCTCTTCGAACCTGACATTTCTACAGTTCTCACGTGCAATTATGAACATTCTCTTTGCATTTTTTTCTCTCTCTTTTCTCTAGGACTTTCCTAATCAACACATAGACGATGCAAACCCAGGCATCGTCTTCTTCCTGAAAGTACATGTGTGCAATAAAGCGCTACCCTGTACCCACAGCACGCCGTTCTTGCAGTTTATGTCTGCAGATTTGTTACCGCTGTCGCGAACGATTCCATAAAAGGATTCTGCGTGTATAATGAAATGTATGGAATCCTGAGATGTGCTGAACAACACGGGGGTTTTGTTACCAATCCGCTAACACGTAGAGGTGACTCATATGATCTCATCCTCTCATATTTGTTTTTCAACGTAACTTTATTATGGCAACCTGGCATGTTTATAGGCCGACGAGAGAATAAAAATGGTAAAGACTACTTTTGTTACATGTGGTTAATTTATTTCACTGTCATCGCTATTACAAAAATGACACAAGGAAATATTTGTGCAGTTAATTTTGTATATTATAATCTTGAACATCCTAGGCTATCTTTTTATCTATGTTAATTATATTTGGTTGCTAGTATATAAAATCTAGAATATGCCATTAGAAAAGTTCAGAATAACACAGAGGGTTTGGAATTGAATGGGTTACATCAGCTTCTTGTCTATGCGGCTGACGTGAATATGTTAGGAGGAAATTCACAAACAATTAGGGAAAACACAGAAATTTTACTTGAAGCAAGTAAAGCGATAGGTAAACCCCGAAAAGACGAAGTATATGATTATGTCTCGTGACCAGAATATTCTACGAAATGGAAATATAAAAACTGAGATTCATCCTTCGAAGAGGTGGAAAAATTCAAATATCTTGGAGCAACAGTAACAAATATAAATAACACTCGGGAGGAAATTAAACGCAGAATAAATATCAGAAATGCATGTTATTGTTCGGTTGAGAAGCTCTTGTCATCCAGTCTGCTGTCAAAAAATCTCAAAGTTAGAATTTATAAAACAGTTATATTACCGGTTGTTGTGTATGGTTGTGAAACTTGGACTCTCACTTTGAGAGAGGAACAGAGATTAAGGATGTTTGAGAATAAGGTTCTTAGGAAAATGTTTGGGGCTAAAAGGAATGAAGTTACAGGAGAATGGAGAAAGTTACACAACGCAGAACTGCACGCGTTGTATTCTTCACCTGATATAATTAGGAACATTAAATCCAGACGTTTGAGATGGGCAGGGCATGTATCACGTATGGACGAATCCAGAAATGTATATATAGGGTTAGTCGGGAGGCCGAGACGTAGATGGGAGGATAATATTAAAATGAATTTGAGGGAGGTGGGATATGATGATAGAGAATGGATTAATCTTGCACAGGATAAGGACCGATGGCGGGCTTATGTGAGGGCGGCAGTGAACCTCCGGGTTCCTTAAAAGCCATTTGTAAGTAAGTAAGAGCAAAACTTTCATCCTCACTAAATAGCCTATCTAATATCTAAGTAATTGTCATTGTCTCAATGTAACCCGTGCTGTGCTGATCATACTAATTGTACTATTCCTTTAGTTGTGAGATTATATTCATATGTATATTAATTCTTTTTTTTTTAAGTTAATACTTGTATACTAGAATGTATTTTCCTGTTTGTGATTATGTATTCAGTCTCTTTTTTATTATATATTATTATTATTATTATTATTATTATTATTATTATTATTATTATTATTATTATTATTATTATCATCATTATTATTTTTAAGTTAATACTGATTGTGTATATGTATTCAATCTCTCTTTTTTACTTTATTATTTTTATTATTATTATTTTTAAGTTAATATTTGTATACGGTATGTATTTTTCTGTATGTGATTTGATCCTGGTTGAGTGGAAGAGAAGGCCTGATGGGCTTAACTCTGCCAGGGAAAATAAAACTGTTGTTATTATTATTATTATTATTATTATTATTATTAAATAAATATATTTTCGACGAGAAATGAAATCCATGCGTGTTCTTCATTGAACCTAAGAATTAGTATGTATTACTAAAATACGAGTTAACAATAGGCTAAGTGGCTACTAGGATACGAAATTTTCGTGTTATCCTATTGAGTACAAAATTTCGACGGCACTCTGAAGAGAAACCTACATGGAAATGAGTCCTATGCCGAAGTAATTCTCAATTATTCCAATTTTGAATTAATAATAGAGACTGGACATGAAGACTCAGTATACCAGTTCGCTGACTTGATTGCTATGAATCGAATGAGTTAACTTGGCCGCCAAGTGAGTCGACTCACATGCTCATCCTTGACTGAGTCACGCCGGTTCTATTTTTCAGAACCGCGACCTACTGACCGCCATGCGCGCAAATGGTCGCAATTCAAGCGATTCCCAAGTCATTTTCGTCGATTATAGACATTTGGTTGGTGTCAACCTGTCCAGTACCCAACAAATAATGCATCCCTCGACCTTAAGTTAAAGCAACCCCTTCAGGACGGCTCTGGGGCTGTCTCCTTGCAAGGGACCTTGAACAGAAGACAACGCGATCAGGTGCGCTATACGGGTTCAGCTGTAGAAGGGGCATAAGAGTGAGGGAATTTTGTTTTCACACAGTTTAATTGCTGAAATCTTTGTGCAGCAGGAAGAAACCTTTCATGCCGTACAGAATTTTCATCATTCGTGGCTAAATATTGACTATTATTCACTGATGATGACGTTTACCATGACAATAAAAATATTTCAAGAACGATAGAAAAGTATACAGTATTACTATATTATCTGTATGATATCAGAACCTTATGAAAGAAGTGTCACCATAAATGACACATAAGACAGCGTTTTTTAAAATGTGATTGCTAGGTACAAACTCGTATTGATGTTAAGATATGCTGCATAAGGGAATCTCTCTTAAGTTCATTTTATTAATTACAATAATTAGAATAGAATCTTTGTCAGTCTTCGTAAATGACGCCAGTACTCTGCAGTTATAATGAACATAATTATGTGGTTGCTAACGAGCTGTTGCTCAAACTATTTGTTTTGAGATTAGAATGACGTTGATTTTGTTTGTAGTTTTAACGGTAGTTATAATTTAATAGAATTTTATAATTTTCAAGTTAATATAATTCATTATCAAATGCATTATTTAAAGCACTATCATTTATACAAATTTGTTGCAGTACTAAAGTGACAAAATGAAATCGCTGTTAAGTAAATTTTATATGCTTGAAGATAAAAGATGAAGCTGTTCGCGCTTACGTTATTTTGGGCGTATTGAAGGCAGAGATGTGAATTTTCTCACTTTTTAATGTCTGCAATAGAAAGAATTGTTTTTATTGCCACTATGCCATTAGGAGAGTCCAGGAAAACACAGAGGATTTGGAATTGAACGAGTTACATCAGCCGCTTCTTTATGAGGATGACGTGAATATGTTAGGAGAAAATTCATAAACGATTAGGGAAAACACGCGAATTTTATTTGAAGCAAGTAAGTATATATGTTTGGAAGAAACTCCCGAATAAACAAAGTATATGATTATGTCTCGTGACCAGAACATAGTACGAAATGGAAATATAAAAATTGGTAATTTACCTTTTGGAAAGCTGGAAAAATTCAAGTACCGTACCTTTGAGCAACAGTAAAAAATATAAATGACACTCTAGAGGAAATTAAACACAGAATAGGCCTAAATATGGGAAATGCGTGTTATTATTCGGTTGAGAAGCTTTTGTCATCCAGTCTGCTCTCAAGAAAGCTGAAAGTTAGAATTTATAAAACAGTTATATTACCGGTTGTTCTGTATGGTTGTGAAACTTGGACTCTCACTTTGAGAGAGAAACAGAGGTTAAGAGTGTTTGAGAATAAGGTGCTTAGGAAAATATTTAGGGCTAAGAGGGATGAAGTTACAGGAGATTGAAGAAAGTTTCACAACGCAGAACTGCACTCATTGTATTCTTCACCTGTCATAATTAGGAACATTAAATCCAGACGTTTGAGATGGGCACGGCATGTAGCAAGTATGGGTGAATCCAGAAATGCATATAGCTTGTTAGTTGGAAGACCTGAGTCCAAGACGTAGATGGGAGGATAATATTGAAATGGATTTTAGGGATGTGGGATATGATGATAGAGACTGGATTAATCTTGCTCATGATAGAGATCGGTGGCGGGCTTATCTGAGGGCAGCAATGAACTTCCGGATTCCTTGAAAGCTATTTGGAAGTAAGTCACTATACTCTGGTCGTCGTTATTCCGTGTAGTAATTTGGAAGTTTTGACAAGATTAAAAATTCTGACTTCATCTGGGTTTCAACGTGGGCTCTTCTGCGTTGGGGGATCTTAAAATTTTGCGGCTCTAGGTTAGCCATACTTGGAGGCGACCTTACTCACCTTATAAATAGTGCATTATCAATAATATAAATTTTATGCATATTGTTATGAAGGTTCTTCATCATAAATTCAAAAACACTGAGTGAAAAGGGAATGTGTTATTTCTTTTCAAATAGAAGTAGTAAATTATAATGAGTCAGCAACAGTAATTTATTTTGAACGAAGAAAATAAATCTAAAAACAAGTTTAATTAATCACACCGAAATTACATAATATTAAAATTCCAATTTGTAATATAATACTATCACAGGATTTTTTCTCGTTGCCAAACTTTCAGAACGGCCCTGAGGTTCACTCAGCCTCCTATAAAATTGAGTACCGGGTCTTTCCCGGGGGTAAAAGGCGGTCAGAGCGTGGTGCCGACCACACCACCTCATTCTAGTGCCGAGGTCATGGAAAGCATGGGGCTCTACCTCCATGCCCCCCAAGTGCCTTCATGGCATGTTACGGGGATACCTTTACCTTTACATTTTTACCTTTAATACAGTACTATCACCAACATTACAAAATTATTTGTAATAGGTGACTTCTCCTGCCAGTTTGCTTACCCTGCTTTCACAGTAGCGAAATCTTTGGTAGCATCTTCGAGGCCAAGCCCTTTCACGAATGTAGCATTCTCTACAAAACTGCCAAGCTGCAGAATATCAACTTTGTAAAAGAGTTTCTGATATACTTATTCACTCTTTTTAAAACACAGCTACCTTTTACAAGATGCATGTTGTTATGTACAGGAGGATTCTTACCGTTACAATGTTGATAATTTTAAGTAGAAAAAATTCCCGAAATTTTGGAACTAAACTTATACCTTTTCTATTTGTATTTCTGATGGGTAGTCATTTGGCAGTTGGTTTTCAGAAATTATCAATTGTTTCAAATTTATCAATTTTATTTAGGAAAGTGTCATTTGTATTTCAGATTTGTCAGTTTTATTTAAGAAGGTGTCATGTGTATTTCAGAAGTTATAAGGTTTATTCCAGCATTGTTCAGAATCGATACTCAACTACCTGCTCATGCGCAATAGCTCAATGTGCGTTCCAACAACACTAGAACTGATTTCGAACCGATACTGAACTCCCAGTTCTCTGTTACAACGTGTTTTAAAACTCGTTTGGGACGAGTGAAATTGGTTCTCGATTAAAAGAGGGAACTGGAAATTCTGAACTGCTGACGCATGCGCAGATGGTTAAATCTGAAGTTAATGGTTAAAATACTTCGAGACTAAGCAGATTAAAATAAAAAAAATAGTCCATCATGAATGATTTGGAAGGTGATAGTGATATATTTTACGAAGAATTAAGTTCGGAAGATGAATATAATTTTAATATGAGAAGAAACTCCGAAGGCCGTGAAAGAAGAGTTCAAGAAACATTCCAACAACAAACTAGTTCTTACACCGTACACAACTGGCGCATGCGTCGAAAGAAGTTCGGTATGAATTCGGAACGCGTTCTGAATTTCTTGCTGGAGCAAACCTTATTTCTATTTCAGAAAACATAATTTAACATCTTCGGAATATGTATGATAAGAACTTTCTTGTGTTAAATTTTAACGTACTTTGTTAACATGTTTCGACCTATTTTGGGTCATCTTCAGAACTGGTCGTTGTTGCTCTTGGCTCCTCTTGTTTCCTGTGAGGGTGCGTTCGTAGTGTAGAGTCAAAGAGTGTATGTGTTTTGAAATTGAGTTGTGTGTTGAGAATATCGTTGGGGTGTGTTTTCGTGTGTCTGTATATTTCATTGTTCTAGTGTGTTGAGTTTCTGGCTTTTTGGTTGGATGTGCAGTATTTCCATGTCTGTGTTGATGTCTCTGTAGGTGTGGTTGGCATTAATGATGTGTTCTGGATATGTGGAGATGTTTTGTAATTTTGTTATGGCTGTGATGTGACATGATATGACATAACATGACATGACATAATATTGATTATTTCTGAAATTAATTATTTTTTTTCTGAAACACGACTGGAAAAGGAGTAGTCTTGCGCTACGGACACATTGTGCAGCCATCCCACAGCCCGCGGCCTTAGACCATGGCCTAGTTTGGCCTGGTGATCAATTCGTCACTGCTCTTCTACTTGTACTTTGCCACTCTATCGATCGAGCTATCTAGGCTTGTTTTATATGTATTACAGTATAATTAAAATTGAACCTCACAGTCAGGCCTCAATAATTACAAAGTGAATTCAAATTTAAACATAACGTTGACATGGAAACTAGGAAGCTTCAAATGAAATGCGATCGTTCACAGTATATTCACGTAGACACAATCGTCGTCGACGTCGTCACCACCACTACCACAACCACCACCACCACCACCACCACCACCACCACCACCACCACCACCACCTTCTTCTTCTTCTTCTTCTTCTTCTTCTTCTTCTTCTTCTTCTTCTTCTTCTTCAAGGTTTACATATATTATTCTGTTCCAACTATATTTTCAAACTAATCTACCCATCTCATAGTTTCTCTGTTTCTTTTCCATTACCTACGGAATGTAATTTATTATGCCTGTCTTCCACTATTTCCTATTATATTAATGTGTATATAAGAGTTTTCTTGGTCGACACATTCGTAACAATATAAAATTAGAATTTGTTTATGACGGAGAAAAATTCGCTCCGGCGCCGAGGGTCGAACCCGGGACTCCCAGTACTAACTTCGTGGATTGAGCCTCGGCGTAGCTCAGTAATAGAGCATCTACTACGTAGAACTGGGGGCCCCGGGTTCGATCCTCGCCGCCGGAGCGAATTTTTCTCCGTTATCAACAAATAATAACTATAACAGATAATTAGCCTATGTAGGACCAAAAAATTAATAATCTTTACATAGATAAAATTGGAAGCTTTGTATCTCGAAGCTTACAGCTTTGCGTCAAAGCAAATAATTCAGCCAATCAGAATATAGCGGTGACGTAAGACCAAGAATCGATTGTAAGTATAAAATAAAGCTACTTTCGAATTCTCCGATGTGCCATCCTCTCTTGAAAGTACAAGTAACGGAGAAGCACTGCAAAATTTGCTTATAGTATCGGAAGTAGCGTCCAAAGTTTGTCATAGTATGTAAACAGAATTTCTTGCCACGGCAACTAAACATAATTATTCCAACGCTCAATAATACCACTCAAAAATCGATAGAATTGGTTAAACACAATTATTCAAACACTCAATAATACCACTCGAAAATCGATAGAATTGGTTAATATTTACATAAAGCTATCATTATGAATGTTCAAGTTTTGTTGCTTATATTATTACTCTTTACGTCAAATTATTGTACTGTGAGTGTAAAGTTGGTTTGATTATAACGTTGTAGGATATGAAATAGTGAAAAAATGGAACTGGCATATGGAAATTGCTGTGCAGATCATTTTACATGCATCATAATTTAAAAATAAATCTTGGAGTCAGTTATGTGGTGTTAGCATAGTACCGTATTTAACTTTGACTTACAGTTGTTAGTATACGAAATCATGTTATTATTAAATCATATATGAAGGAAACGCTGTAAATGTATCCTATACTATGCATGTTATCAATTATAATTGTACATTAGAATCAGTTTTGTTACATGAATTTAACAGAATCTATTTAACTATTCGTGGTTACTAAAATAGATCATGCTAACATTTTAAATTGACATTCGAGAATATAACTGGGCTTAGTTTTCTTGACGCAAGAGATTACGCAATTCGTGGTGATTTATTACTTATGAGGATAACGCCTATCACTACCATAGGTAGTGCAGAAAGTCGCTTCTAGTTCACTTTCCCTGCATCCAGGGTTCGTGCCCTTGGATACGAGACCTGTTTAACTTTCCCTGCCATGACCTTTGCGACCCCTACCGCTTCAATTGGAACAGACTGTACCTCTACAATCGCAAGAATTCGCTTGTCCCACTTCAACTTTTTTCCTGTTCATTTTGCTCACATATTGATGGAAGTCTGCTGGAATCTCAAGGAGCTGAGGAGAAAGTGAAACACACACGTGTTTGTGTGCGTTTGATAAATAGGAAGTAGTCGTGGCTTATTTTAAAGCGTTGGCTATGCTTTTGAAAGCGTCTTAAAATAATTGTTTTACCCATAATTTGTGGCGAATCGCACATTGCATCGATTGAACTAGTCGTTGTAAGATCCTGAATGCCCGGCGTGTTCGATCGCCGATGCTATCTTCAAGGAGAGTTTTCGAGGTGTTTGCCAATTCTTGAAGGTAAATCCGAAGATAGTACGAAATAATTCACTCGTTGTGATATCCCAATATTAAATTCTCGGCAAATCCTGTGTAATTTACAGCAAATAAAGACGCTTTGAACATAATTACTTCGAGTACTTCAGGTTCCATTATAGATATTATTCCACTATTCTTCCATCATAAGCATGTAGCATGAAATTTCTTTTCGTATATTTATGAAAGCTAATAGAGCAGTGACTGGGTCGCTCTGAGCCACTACCGTTTTCTTCGTCATATTATTTTTGATCACATGTTCTGCCATCTGACCAACTCGTAGAACCATTCTTTGTTGCAAGCTTCTTAAATAATGAAGAGATAAATAAGTCTGTCGTGATATACACAATAGTTACGACGCAGTTTTGACACTTTTTGGAAGTCACAGCCCTGGGTTCAAATATCGCCTAGATTATGGGGGACTGTTCAGTATCAGTAAGATGAGCTGAATTACCTTACAGTACGTGAGATGTCCGGAAGTTTCAGCGTTCGTTGATATCAGGTTTGGAAACTTTTTGTTGGCATGTATAGTCCGGGTCAGCTTACTTCATACCTCAAGATGAAACCTAACCATTTTTCCCCCATTACTACATATGCTAGTGGATTGTGGTGATTTTCTAGTTTGCAGGTTGAATTTTCTTTTGCCTATTTCGTTTCGAATTTCGATACTGACAAATACTACAAATGGTAGTGATTTTGTAATTGGTATGTTGGCAGCTGAGACAAATATTGACAATATTTGTCGGTACTAGATTTCTGAGTCGGTTACTGGAAGCTAGTGAAATTTGAACATACTAATAATTAATTAAAGTCAGTAATAATATTAATATATATTAATTATTTTACGTGTTGCGTTGTGGTTATAATTCAAGACTATAGTCAGGTAAGTTTTCGGAGTTAGTATTAATAATTTCATGTGGTCAAACAAAATACATTTTTAGGTTAGGTCTCGTGAGTCATTTGTTTAGTCGAGCCAATGAATTTCGTATTGCCAGACAAAATACTTGACATGTTGATCCCTTTCCCGTATAGTTTGCCAACGAAAATATGTTACAAATTATTAAATTATTTAGAATAACCTTCCAACATAAAGTACGGTAAGTAAATAAGTCATTTAGTACGTAGGATCGTGTGATATCTGGTAACAGTTGGCAACACTGACAAGACAGCAATATGTGCTGTTTAGGAACTATTCTTATGTGACCCCTCACCATAACTAGGTATATAGGTAGGAGGACGGAGAGATAGATCAATAGACAAATCCGAAAACGAATAGATGAATGGACAGAAGGATTAATGAATGAATGAATGACTGAATGGATAGTATATCGATAGAAGAATGTATGGACGATGGGTGGATGGATGGATGGATGGATAGGCAGGGAGGCAGACAGATAGATTAGGTGATTGGGATGTTAGGCAGTTAGGTGAATGGATTGTTATCATACGAATGCGTGGATGGGTTGTTAGATATAATTAAATTAGTAAAAGTCAACCCCATGACAGGCCAAATGGATCTAGAGAGTGGCGAGAGATTAAGATTCCTAACTTTGCAGTCAATCAGCATTTAATGGCAGTAGGGATGTCAGCCCTACATGGCCGCCTCCTTTGCCCCAAGGAAATGCTCCTGGTACTCATTTCCGTTAGAGACTGAGTACTGTCCAAATTTCACGAGAGAGTCCCTGCGAGGGGAGTATGATCCTTGCGGAGTAAGAGGAAAGGGTAAGCTAGCAACTCAGCATCTTTGAAGGAGCAGGTGGATGGGGTTGGTGTCATTGGCCGACTGGGACAAACAAGGCTCAGTTAATAGCCGGGTGGTACAAACAAGGCTCAGTATTCAGTATTGGCCGGCCGATTCCGTGTCGGGTTATAAGAATGGGGGGGGGGGGGAGGAACTCGCATTCCTTGCTCGGATCTTCTCCTGAAATGTGAACAGTAGACCCCAGGACCATAGTGCGGCTGGAAGGATTAGATCAGTGGAAAAATTCCTGACGTTTCCTGATGCCCCGTTCCAACTCGGCAAGATTTGAGGAAACTTAGCCTAAAATTTGAGAGGACGGGAAGCATTGGAGTTGCATCAAGATCCGGTCGGCCACGTACTGTCCGTAATGAAGAAAATGCTGAATTGGTTGCTCTTTCAAGCATTTGTATGAAGTCTTCATACGTGAACGAGGAAGGCGTCTGTCTACTCAGTTGGGCATATAACTGTATTGTTCATTAGTAAACTCATGTGCCATTGCAAACAACGTTACACAACACAGAACAGAACAGAACACAGATTCCACTCAATAATAACAACAATAGCTGACTCACGACTGATGACGGACAAATTAATGTGTTTATGTAGTACTTTCAACTATTGTTACTGAATTAAACCTAAATATAAACATGTCTTGCCTCCATATGAATTACTGCGTAAGGGGAAAATGACTTTTGCTTCAGCCTGTATATTTAGTAAGATAAAGCTAGGCTGCACTGGTTTTCACTATTTCTAAGAGCCTCTTGTATAACCAATTGCCAAGTATACAGTATAGCGCAGGCACAATTTTGGCACTATGGAGGCCGCAGTTGCGAAGAATGAAAAGTAGACTGGTCAATTTTATTTTACGTGCCGTAAATCAATGAAAGTTCCGAAGGCCACTATACCAAGAATAGACCTAGCCTACATATTATGAAGTACTGTATATTGTATACAGCGTCCCTTTTAAGCTGTGAGCAAACTGTAGTGGCAGCAATCATCACTATGTTCGCTATGTGTGGCATGTATCTGTATAAAGCAGATGATTTTCGATTTTTTATTAACTCATTAAACATTCCAGTTATCAATTTTAGATCCTCATCTTCACTTCAAGGATTAGGCTAAGGAGCCTGTTCCGACTTCATGCATCTTTCCACCTGCGGCGTGGTCGGCCTACAATAATTATTCTTCGCCTTACTGGTTGATAGTTAACTCCCTGTTTTATTAGTCTTTCCTTTCCCAGTCTTTCTAAACGTTGTTTCCATTTTTCTCTGTATTACCCTACTTTATCTGTGGTAACATTCGAGGAATGTCACTTTTGTTGACGTCGTACAAAATGTTATCCAATATTCTTTTGAGAAGATTAACTCCATACGTAGATGAAATTATTGGGGATTATCATTGTGGTTTTAGGCGTAATAGATCGACTATTGATCAGATTTTTTGTATTCGACAGATATTGGAGAAAAAATGGGAGTACATCAGTTATTCACATGTTTAAAAAATGCATATGACTCGATTAAGAGAGAAATTTTATATAATATTCTTATTGAATTTGGTATTCCCAAGAAACTAGTTCGATTAATTAAAATGTGTCTCAGTCAAACTTACAGCAGAGTCCGTATAGGCCAGTTTCCCTCTGACGCTTTTCCAATTCACTGCAGGCTAAAGCAAGGAGATGCACTATCACCTTTACTTTTTAACTTTGCTCTAGAGCACGGTCATCAGAACAGTGCACCCTCGGGCTAGCGCCTCTTATCCATGGATAAGACACTGCACTCACATGCATCCGTGGCTTCTGGCGGGTATGCTTTCTACCTCTCCATTCTGCACGACGGAGCATATTGCGTTGCAATCGTTACACTTTACCCATTTCAGCGAGTGCTGACGACCTGAACTTTCCTAATGGCATATTCTAAATCTTGTCTGATGTCGGTGTTTCCGACTATCCTCCTTTCTGCAATTTTTACTCTACGTAAAAATTTATTTCTGCAGCTTATATTCTAGATCAGCGGTCATTAGCACAGAGCACGCTCGGGCTAGCGTCTCTTACCCGCGGATAAGAGACTGCACTATGGTGCATCCGTAGCTGCTGGCGGGTATGCTCTCTCCCTCTCTGCCAGCTGCACGACGAGGCATTTGATGTTGCACCGAGTACTCTTTACCGATTTCAGCGAGTGTTGATGACCACTGTTCTAGATGCATCTGTCTTTTTTGGGGAACCAACTTACACGTCCATATGTCAAGATTGGCATAGCCATTGTTCTGTAAAATTTTAGTTGTGTATCATCCTTTCTTGTTTTGTTTTTCAAGGTTCTGCTCTGCAAGGGTATTGAAATTTGCGCATTTTTAATCCGTGTCATGATCTTCTTCATAACTCACATCGCAACCCAAGTATTTACAATATGAAACTTTCTCTATAGGCATATTATTGACCATAATTTTTGTTCTTATAAGATCAGCTCCTGTAAACGCCATAACCTTCGTCTTAATGATTGCTATTTTCAAGTTGTAGTTCCTACACAATACATAGAGTTTGTGGAGTGATCTCTGTAAGTCATCTTCACTGAGTTGAATAATGATCGGGTTGTCTACAAATAGAAATGTATTTAAGTAGGTATGTCGATTTATTTCTAGATCTTCTAACTTCTTCCATTCCCATAGGATGTTATCTATGTAAATATTAAAAAGTGATGGTGACAAAGGGCATCCTTGCTTAAGACCTTGATTTGTTTTTTAGAGGAGTACAGTCCTGATGGTCTATTTTTATTGTTATTAATTTTAGATCAGTTACTATAAATGTCCTCTAACTACATCTATACAGAATTGGCACCTCCTTAATAGTTAGAATTTACCAGATTGAGTTCTTTGCCACTTATGAGAGAAATTCTCCTCCTACTATCTTTAAGTTGTTATGAAGTATAGAAATAAGTAGTTGTGCATTTTGTTCTTTAGCTTCCCCACAGGTAAAAATCACATGGCGTGTAGTCGGAGCAGGGATTTCCAATTTTATCTAACTGCTGCTCCTATATTAGCACCGGACATCTTCGTTTCCGTGCCCTTATCTAATATAGACTCTCTACTGCAGTAGTGTCAGAGTTGTAAGCTCCGAAACCGGTTGTGGTGCTAGAGACGTCCAGTCGGAGCGTGAACTTGCTTATGTCTGTGGAAGCACCGGAGCACGCAACGAGTTATAGTGGAGCGCTCCGCTCCGTTTAGGCTGTGTCTGACAACGCTGCTCTACTGTTTGTTTTATTTACAGTCATATGTATCACCATCGTATTAGATATTACGCTTTCAGGAAAATTTGTGTGACATTTCCTTGTTATCCTGAAGGACTTATTTTCCAGAAAGTGCCATACTTAAAAATGATCTTTGACTTAACATGTATCGTACTCTCAGTATGATCACACTCAAGAACTAATTGTCAGGAACTGAGCAACTACATTTTACGAATAGAGGGACCCAAAACTTCGCTTAGTCCACACCTGTGGAGTAACGGTTAGCGCGTCTGGCCGCGAAACTAGGTGGTCCGGGTTCGATTCCCGGTTGAGGTTTTTCCGGGGTTTTCCCTCAACCCAATATGAGCAAATGCTGGGTAACTTGCGGTGCTGAACCCCGGACTTATTTCACCGGCATTATCATCTTCACCTCATTCAGACGCTAAATAACCTAAGATGTTGATAAAGCGTCGTAAAATAACTTACTAAACAAACAAAAAAAAAACTTCGCTTATCTTAATTTAAAGCTTACGTGACTTAAGAATATGTTGATCTGACTTATATACCTACTAAACAGATGATGTGTATTACTGAAATGTATGCCGCATCTTTCGCGACCGGAGCAACGGTCGTTGCGGGTATGTTGCATACTGACTGTTGCGCATACATACATACATACATACATACATACATACATGCACACATACATACATCTGGGAGAAATAGTAATAGTTTTGAATAAAATCGATTGTTTTAGTGTAAGTATATGTGGAAGCGATTTAGATTCAATCATAGTTACCGGTATGTTGACAGCCTACACAGTGGTTCAAAATTCAATTTTGATGGATGAGACGATGAAGAACTTTTAAATTTTATTCTGAATGAAACTGTAAATAAACGGAATTTTCGGTATTTATCAATTAAAACTCCCTGAGACCTCAACCAGCATCCACTTCATGCCCTCAAAGTGGCAGTGCGCAGTACCAGATATCAAAATAATGATTTAATATTATCTATTCGATAATAAAGATGTCTTGGTCTTTCGAGAGCCGGATCCGGGTCAGATCCTTGCTGTTAGGCATTCTTTGACCATTGTATTGTATTTATTTTCGTCCTTTGAATTAATTTACATTGATATCGGACACGCCGCTTAGTCCTATACATGCGATGATTGTCGAACTCCGTCAGGTACTCTGGGAGGCATTCGAGAATCTGATACTGACAGGTGGACTATCCTGTCTCAGTCCTGTCACCCTGATCCCATCCTTGGACGAGTAGCGTCATAACGATAAGCCCTAGGACCCATAACCCCAAGCTATTCCTATATCAGCATCGGAAACCCGTACTACCCTCTTTGCCCCCGTCTGTTTTAATTTTTGCAAATAGATGAAATGAGGTGAAGGTGAAATGTGTTAGTGGAAAGATGGAGACAAACGGGAGTACACCGAGAAAATCGATCTGCAACGCCTGCTTCGTCCACCACATTCCATCTCGATCTAGCCGGGAATCGAGCCTGGGGCGCCGGGATGTACGACCAGCGCGCTAGCGATTGAGTCATAGTCGCGGAGATACTGGAGTTGATCAAACTGTCAACTATTGAGCTTAATGCAGGTTGCTATAGGAGAATGATTAAACATGCCCTAGTACCAACTGTTACTGAAATTCCTGGACACAAATCTTAATGGTTCCCGCAATACTTCACATATTGCAAGACTTGACACGGCAAAACTACCAGACTTGTTTCCAGAGCATTTATATTCCCGATTCGGCAACGTGCCATGGCCACCTCGTTCCTCAGATTAATCGGTCTTGACTTTCACCTCTGGGTTTGGTTTAGATAGCGGGTAGAGGTTAGACAAACCCACAATTGTCACTCATATGAGCCCGCTTTGCTACCTTAAATTTTTTAAGTGAGCGACAAATGACAGGCAAATTTTGTCTACTCTTTCAGGAAGAGAGTTCTTTTGCGTACCTGCTTTATTTCGTTTCTAAATTACGCCATGCTAAGGATTTTTATCTCTATTAAATATCCCATCCATATTGCCAACTTTGGGTCTGATGGTAGTCAGTAGACTACCGAGGGCGACGTCCGCGTCCTCGGGAATAAAATATATAGAGCCTAAGGGTAGTCTACCATATCAATAAAACTTCTTTCTGTCTTTATCCGCTTCTGTAGTACCGAGTTACAGACCATTGCAGTGGAGGGAAGGGAGAATATCGTCTCTGAATCAACACATTTACCACATTGCGGGACTCCTTGACTGTGGGATTGGCACAACATTGGGCCATCGCAAAGACATCACAGGACAATCACAAAACAATGGACAACCAACAATTCCCTTAGACGGAAGCTACATTTCTTCCATTGACTACGCCGGGAATCGAACCATGAATCGCTTGGATGGGCGACGCTTACTCTTACGATCTTTTTATTACAAGCCGCATGCATACATACATACATACATACATACATACATACATACATACATACATAGTGTTCTTCCAAATGACAGGTATTTCACTGCAAACTCAGCATTCTCAAATTTTCTTATTTTCTGCCTTCCTCTTAATCTCTGCACGTGATCCATATATTTTAATGTCGTCTATCATCTGATATCTTCTTCTGCCCCGAACTCTTCTCCTGTTCACCATTCCTTCCAGCGCAACATGTAGTAGGCAGTTTCTTCTCAGCCAGTGACCCAATTAATTCCTTTTTCTCTTCCTGAACAGTTTCAGCCACTCTTTCCAACACAGCTTTATTTCTTATTCTGTCTGTTCATTTCATGCTCCATTCTTCTCCATATCTACATTTCAAATGCTTATCTTCACTTCGTCGTCATGTCCATGTTTCTGCTACATAAAATGCCACACTCCATACAAAGCTCTTCACTAGTCTCTTCCTTAGTTTTAATACCGAATAATTTAATTGTAAGAACCATCACTCTGTGATTACTCATTACCGACATACTGTAGTTTAATACGAGTATGTCAGCCAATTGGGGCACATTGGCGAAACATGTGTAAAGTGTTAATAATACATGCTATTGTTTACCTTATAAGGGAACATAAAAGCAAGAACTAACCCTTTAACCAAGTAGCAGGGTTTGTGGAAGGGCTGCTGGTATAGCACTGAGAAAAAATTATTCATACCCGAAATATTAATGAATTTATGCTGTCTGTGCAATGTAGTGCTTGTTCACCAGGTGACTTCTCTGTCATCATGAAAGTAAATTTAGAAAGCGTAGTGAACTCCATTTGAGGTGTTCACAACGATATTTAGATCAGAGCTTGATTCAGACTACTTTAACTGCTGAAATACACTGTGTCCACACTAAAAGTATACAGGAATAACAACTTATATCGTAACTTGGATAAGGTTTGTTAAATAAATTTCTTCTGCATTGTACAGAGTAGCTGAAAAAGTTTTTATTTCCACTAGCACACTTCAACATGAGCACCATTTATAGCTCGACAGGTACCAAAACGATACTCAACCTCTCGCCAGGTGTTCACCAACATATCAGGTGTTATAAGCTCAACTGCTTGAATGATACGCTGTCTCAAATCAATCAAATTACGAACTTTTCTGTTGTACACAAATTTTTTAATATATCCCCACGCAAAAAAACCAAAGGTGTTAAATCCGGGAATCTAGGCGACCAGGAAGTTAGCTCACCCCTACCAATCCAATTTCTTGAGAAGGTTACGTCCAAAAACGTTTTAACATTTCGATGGAAGTGTGGTGGAGCACCATCCTGCTGAAGTGTTAAACCTGGCGGAAATTGTGGAAAAGAAAAGTTCTCCAGTATATCAAGTACGTGATTTACGTGGGCTTCTACCAAGTGATTCACGCACCTGATCCACAGTCATTTCGGCCACATACTTTTCAGAATGTTTCCCTGTCTTCGAAATCAAGATTCCATTATCTCGTAGAGTTCTATCCCACTCGTCAACGGATTTGCGTTCCATTCCATTCCCTCTGTATGCGCCGCTGAACACTCGTAACTGAATTCAATTCTGCAAACCAGAGCATGCATTGAGTTTTTTTTTTGCTGTACCGTCCACATCTCTATTGACAAGAAACTAGACTGATAAATGGAAATTTTTATTCATGCAACAATAAGCTTGAAACGAAACATTTCACATACTGGCCATCTAACAATAAGCTTGATACAGAATATTGCACACAACAATGGCCATGTAAATGTATGAAATGAAATCTTGGAGAGTTTTTCTATTGATTGAGCTATATCTTAAGGAATTATAATATACGGTTGTGAAATTATAAGCAATTATTTCTGTATACTCTTAGTGTGGACACTGTGTATAATGCACCTCATTTGACTTTTGGATATATGAGTAATTGCAAGTTAAGGTGTAAGTTACTGACCTGATTTTACATGTCTGGAGCCCATTAATTATAACTTGTGTTTGTTGGACGGAATTTTCTGATCATCCTCCGTTGCTGTCTGTCTTCACAACCTTTTGTCCGACATTCTGCGAAGGCGTCAAAAACCTTTTTTCTTTTCTCCGATCTATTTAGACGATTATTTCGACTCCATAATATTTGTCTTCATTCCCAATATGTTTCGCTATATAAATCCGAACACATCTTCCAAAATAGGCAATATCCTTTCTACATGTTCATTTTTCTTACTTAATTTTGCCGTAATATCCAGTTTCCTGACTCATAGTGTAACATTTTTGTAACAATATTACCTATTTTAATTCTGGCATTTCTAGATATGAAGTATGTTTATTCCATTTGCAGAGTTCAGTATACCATCTAGATTCGTTTTATGATTCGGATTTGAATCCGCTGTTATGATAACCCCTTCGCTCCAGAAATTTGCTGTTCGGCTCCCTGCATAATGAGATATTCAGTATTTTGCTTGGCTTCTCGAGAGCTGGGTCCTTGGACGCTTTGGCCCATTGTACTGTCCAACTCCGACAGGTGGCCGGAGTTGTGTCCTGCAATGTTCGAACATGAGAGAGGCAACCAAGCCTTTACAAACTTCATCTTTTGTACAATTAATCGCAAGATCTGTGCTAAAATCCTTAAGCGGTTAAAACATGAAGAGGTGGAAGTGGAGCACAGCGAATATTTTTATAACAAGGTGAACAAACACGACTGCCTCCTTCTGCAGAGCGAACATCGGCGAATATCGAACTTCGCCTTACTCGACAAACTTGAACTGAATACAACGCCTGAAATGCATGACGCTGACCGGGTGGCATTCGTGAATTAGACACTGACAAGTGGACCATCCTGCCTCAGTCTTGACAGAGGCTGATCCCATCCGCAGACAATAGTCTGATAAGCCCCAAGCTCTTCCTAGATCAGCTTTGGAAACCTGTACTACCCCCAAGATTTCATCCCAGGGGAATGTGGAGTGTGTTTGTAAATGAAAGAGTATCTCGGGAACAACCCCTACAACGTCTGCTTTGTCCATCACAAATTCCATCACGATCTGGCCGGGAATCGAACCCGAGCAGTCTGGATGGAAGACCGCACTAGCACTTGAGCCACAGACGCGTAAATGAGCTGTGTTTATGGTTGGTAAATTGATTGTTTTCTTGTAATACTTTGGTTACCCTGACATTTTCATTGTGCCATTGCTCCATTATCAGGTTATTCAAAAGTAAGTTCCCATTTTGAAACAGCTGTACCTTCTGTACATATCAGCAGTTTGATTTCATATAGGTACCATTAAAGTTTAGAAGGTTTGGGTTTTTTTTTTATCGATGCGTGTTTCGTTGCTATGGTAACTGTGTCACGCTTGTATAAACAATAATAACAATTATTGTTATTCAGAATACAGACGGCAGTAGGAGAGTAATTTTAATAATTTTTACATGGTTTTACCTTTATATGATATCAGGGTTACTGTCTGGTGTGGTTTTACATCACATTTCATAATAGACCGTATTTCTATGAAGAAATTGAACATGAACAAACAAAAATAATGACGGTAACCGGGCAGCGATATTTTAAATGTTGCAAGACTTTGCAATACTAGCGTTTCAAAATCATGAAATCGAAAACATTGTTTTTATGCAAGACGGCGCTCCATCTCACAAACACAATAATGTAAAACACTATTGCGCAACACATTTGATGATCGTGTAATTAGTAAGCATTTTCCGAACAGTTGGCCTTCTAGGTCACCAGACATAAATCCAGCTGACTACTGGTTATGGGGTTATCTAAAAGAAAATATATTTCTTAGTAGACCTACTACACGGAGGAACTGAAACAATCAATATCGGATGTTATTGAAAACATCCCTAGGAATGTGCTTACTATTGCTGCTTATAGCATAGAAGAAAGACTATTTGTTATTGAACAACACGGTGGTGATCATATTTAATTGTTTCGTGTTTTAATAAAAATCTCATTTATTTGGGAACAAATTGATGTTTTTATTTTTGTAGAATCTAAAAATTTGACAAACTTATTACCATTTCAAAATGGGAACTTACTTTTGAATAACCTTATAGTTCGAATTTAAAATGACCATTGACTAAATACCTATCTAAGATAACTCGCAGAACATTTTCCCTGCAGACGGTATTCGCTCTTGAGTCATGATTTAGTTGTACTTAGTAACCGACTTTGAGATAAGAAATTGCCGATTAAATTTCAAATGCTGTTAAGAATATAGATGGAACATGATTTTATGGCCCACAGACTGGAACTAAAAACTTTATCCACAAGGAAAATGTATATATCGTACAATTGGCAATAGTGATTTGTAGGGAAGAGTGTCTGAGAGTTCTTAGGTGCCGGCACTTCATGGGAAGTTCTCCTTCAGTTCCAGATGGTCCGAGACACAAAACGTATGGTTAGATTTATTGCCGAGTTTATCGATTGGAAGGAGAACATTCCATCGGGCTTGCGAAATCACCTAGCAGAGCTTCGATGGCAACTTGAGACCAGATGGAGATGAGATAGTCCCTATGCCGGGTTCGAGTCTGAATAAGGTTCTGACAATAGAAATTGTTTTCTTTTCTTTACTGTGATGTTGCAGGAATTAGATTTTTTTTAGATTTTTACAAAAAATCGCGTTTCAACAAATGATTTTTGTAGGGTTTCTAGGTTTCCTATACTTATTGAGAAAATTCGTATTTAACCTTGTTTCATTGCGAGCCCCTGTATTTTGTAATATTTCTCCCTTATTCATTATGTAATGTAAAATAACTATTAATAGATATTAGAACTGCTGTATATATATATATATATATATATATATATATATATATATATATATATATATATATATATATTGTAATTTTGGTGTCAAAATCTATATTATAATATTTATAATCCTAACGGACGTAATTTATCAGTCTGACATTTTACAAACTAGTAAAAAAATTAAATAAAGTAAAAAATTTGCCAAATAAAATCGATATCGAGATTTGACAGATACTCGTCTCCCAATGTCTTCATTACGATTTTTTTCTACGATTGCTAACTTTCCTCTACTTCTCGGGATAGTCCACATTTTGCCTTTTGTTATTGTTCTCTCTCTTCATTCTTCATGCGTAGAAGCAGTAGTATAATAAAGGCTATTCGGTATCTCGTGAAACCTACCTGCGCGTGAGAGGAAGGAAAACGTGGACTGAGAAGCTTGCATCCCTTGTTACGCTTCGACTTGTAATCTAGCTAGCTCACCTCACCATAAGGTTGTGATTTGACTATTTACACCAGGGCTGGGCACATTACGTGATTCTGAGAAATGAACGCTGTGTACTTTAAAGAGCAATTATCCCGAGCGCGCTGTGACGTATGCATACTGTACGTCACTCACTGTCAATGCAGTGGTTGACTCTGCAGTAGGATGGTGAACTTTGAAGACGCAGCTTCCGCTCATACACTAAAACGGCCCGCTACTCCCACTGTTTTCAATGTATTATGGGAGGAGAAATTTTTTTTCGCAGAGAGCAGTAGATTAGCAAAGTGTTTAATTTGTCATAAAACACTTCAACTGATTAAGAAGTTCAATATCTACCGGTATTATTCCTTACAACATGCTTCTGATTATGACAAATATTTTGGTAATGAACGCCATAAATTAATACAACAACTTAAAGAAAATATTTCTCAGGTACATTATATTAGAGTACCTATTTAATATTATATTGCATTATATTACGAGTATATAGGGTATTTCAAAAGTCAGTTCAAACATTAAACCGCTATAAATATTATAATATTTGAGATAGGGACAAAACAAAAACATCACAGTGTTGGGCAAACAACGGGGTTTACAAAACATTGGGAAGATTTCCACCGTTCTCTTGTTCAACGTACAGCATTCTGTCTGCGACACCATGCACAGCATTTTGCAGATAATAGGCAATTTATTGCTATATGACAGCTTTCATTTGTAGGAGGATTGTTGAATGTGTCAGGAAAACTCGTTCTTTAAGGTAACCCCACAACCAAAAGTCGGCCGGATTGAAATCTGGAGATCATGGAGGCCACATTGTTGGAAAGTGCCTACTGACGACACGATCGCCAAACATCTGAGTAATTAATTGTTTTGCAGGGATAAAAATGTGGGGTGGAGCGCCATCTTGCATGAAGATTATTTTTTCCATATCGTAATTCTTCAATCTAGGGATGACGAAGTTCTGTAACATGCTGTACTAGCGCTCCCCGTTTACTGTAACAGTCTGTCTTATTCCATTGTTGTCCACACCTGTGGAGTAACGGTTAGCGCATCTGATTGAGAAACCAGGTGGCCTGGGTTCGATTCGCGGTCGGGGAAAGTTACCTGGTTGATGTTTCTTCGGGGTTTTCCCTCAACCCAATATGAACAAATGCTAGGTAACTTTCGGTGCTGGACCCCGGACTCGTTTCACCGGCATTATCACCTTCATCTCATTCAGACGCTAAGTAACCTAAGATGTTGATGAAGCGTCTTAAAATAACCTACTAAAAATTAATGTAGAGTTAACACGCGTAATTGAGGTTCGTTTTCCGACCAAAGTCATCAGTAGGCACTTTCCAACAATGTGGCCTCCGCGATCTCCAGATTTTAATCCAGCCGACTAATCTTCATTTGGTAACTTAACTTTAATTTTATTTTAAACAATATAACTTACTATGTTGTTTGTATGAGGTTATAGGAAAGTAAATATTGACAGGATTATACTGCTGTAGTTTTACTTGAAAGAGTGTAAAATGATAATAATTTACTTGAAGCAAAACGTTAATAAATGACATATCTTACTTTAACCGAAGAAATAAAAAACGATGGAAGTGGCTGGAGGCTTCCATTCATAAAGTTCTACACCATCGTCTTTTAAAAGGGTAATGGTAACGTACTTTCCGTTTAGATGGGTAGTGAATAGAACGGTAGAGCTTCTATGATTTCTTGAATTTATTACTGAAAGATGATCTGACCTGCACTTTGTTTCTAATTTTCTTTATAGATGTTATCTTACCAACGGTAACGGTTTTTTTTTCTTCTTTCTTGCAGTGCTCAAAGAAATTGTTGTATATTATTTTATTGCAAACTTATGAAATATGCAACATTTTAACACAAAAATAAATTGGCATATTTCTTCATAAGTTTGCATTAAAATAATATCCAACAGTTTCTTTGAGTACTGTATTTATTTTTATTTTCATACCAAGTATCGCTCAAACATTTATCAGCGCCGGTGGGAACAAATGGTATCTGATAAGTTGTGATTGCTGTGTACTGATCGGCGTTATCAGGAATGCTGAGAACGTGTATTTCAACGAAAATATCCAAATCAAATTTCTACTTATTTCCTACTTTATTCATCAGATGCTTTTGCGATCTCAAGAAACGTTATAATGCAGAAAAGTCTAGTTTTTGGCCCTCACAGACACCTTCGTGCCAAGCAAAGAAAATTGGTGGGGCGAGGAACAACTCCGCAATAATTTTGCCTACTTGCTATAGGATAAGAACTTTTAGCTCCCTTTAAATCCATCGTTTTCGACCTTGTTAATTCCGGATCCTATGACAAACATAGTTAACAGAGGTCGAATAGAATGAGAAAGCAAAGCTATGTACTCTCAGAGAATTCTCCCAGATTGGCTGTTTTCAACAAAATATCTCTTCCACCGCTGTGGATTAGCGGTTAGCAGTCTGACCGTGAAACGAGCGGAACCAGGTTCAAATCCCGATTGGGACAAGTTACGTGGTTGAGGTTTTTTTCCGGGGTTTTTCCTCAACCCATTAAGAGCAAATGCTTGGTAATTTTCAGCGTTGAACCCTGGACTATTTCGCTGGCATTATCACCTTCGTCTCACTTAGACGCTAGATAACCATAGCAGTTGATAAATCGTCGTAAAATAAACCAAATAAAAAATCTCATGTACTCTTTTAAGACTCGATTTCTAATACTTAAATTATCGAGCTACAACTCTTAATCTCTGTTAGAAGCGGATTACTGTTTTCATCATGGGAAGCCGAAACGCATCCGCTCAGAGTACATCATAACAACTGTCTGCACATGTGGTCCACAAAAACAGCGCCAAACAATTCTGCAATAAAAACTTTGCATCATCTGGAACCGAATTTGAGACCTCTATCGCATGGGAGTGAACCACTATTTAGTTGCCTTTGCAACACTTTAAATTGAAGGCAGGACCTCTAATTAGCTGCATAATATGATAATTCTGATCCTGTGATATCCTATATAGATGAAAACAAGAGACTGTTTTTCATTTACAATGATTTATTGTAATGAAAAAACAGGTTGAGTTCTGAGTACTGTAGAAAGCACAATCTACTTTCCTTCAAATAAGAGAAAATGACTCCCAAAGTCATCGTATATGGACACATGTACTGTATGTATCTTTAAGTTGGCAAAACTCCACTTGCCGAGATATAGGGGAGAGTCGGGTAGTATCGGACATCTGGTAATATCGGACAGTGCGTTTCTTTCATCTACCACCATATGGTAGTACCTGAATGACATAGTTACGTTTCTGTATGCGACATCACAGAAACGTAACCATGTCAATCAGGTACTATCATCGTGTGGTAGATAAATGAAAGAAACTCACTGTCCGATATTACCCGATGTCCGATACTACCCCACTTTCCCCTACCTTCTCAGTAATGATGTTTTGTTTCGAGTGATCGCTATTTTATTTTTAATTTGCCGTAAGAGGTGAGTCAGTAAACAGTTTCATAATATAGAGCTCCTTCATTGTACAGGAATTCAGGTCGAAGGCGAGTAGTTCAAGTATTGTCCAAATATAACCTCAAATCTCCATGCATATAATATAATCTCACACGCATACGCCTTGTTCTTCAACCTTCCCCAACAATGTCACTAGTAACACCATCTTATACGCTACAAACAAAACCCATCCTATCTCCACGAGAATTGAAAAATTGTCTCGGAGATAGGAAGCCAGTGTATTGGATTTCTTAGTATACTCACAGTCTATTATAAACAGTCACGAAGCTCAATACGTAGGAAATATGCATCCATAGATAGTTGCTAACCACTAGGATTGCTACTATCGCCTCATCACAGACAATGCAAAATAGTACGAGTACCTGCACAGTCTATTGTTCCTAGTACCCTCATCAACGCTTCATGACTTGTATGTACTGGACTGTGGTATACTGTTATTTATAATTTTATTATGTTACTAGCTGTACCCGTGCGCTCCGCTGCACTTATTAGAAATAAATATAAAGTAATTACATAATTAAAATAGAAAATTGGTTCCAGGGAACATTCGTGTTTGATATAAGAATAAATCGTTTAATATGCTACTTAATTTAAATTGTATTTAAATAATTAAAATGCTATCATTTTGGACCAGAGACCACTCATTTAGTGCAAATATAATTCGTTTAACATTTTTCTAAATTAGTCTTGAATGCATCCTTTAATAAATCACTCCAAATTAATAGAGTTGATTGTGTAAAAATGTAAGAATTCACGATCTCCTATGCACTACTGCCATAGAATGAATAAATTTGTTTTTCTTCCTACTAAAAAATGTAATATTTTGCACATAGCAGTTACGGAACAACGACACTATAATCTGAGGCGGCGGTGGAAATGTATTGTATTGTTATTTTAAAACTCTTGTATATCCTTAAATATCAGTCCTATCAAAATTTTGCATAGAATAAAACTTATCGGAAATCATTTTTAAAGAAACTTTTGTTATGTAACATTTTTCACAAAAATCAATAATAAGCGAGATATTTCGGTTTATTTAATCCATTTTAAATAAAGTATTTTGAATACTATATAGCCTAAAATCTAAGTTACAACGAACTTAATTTATATTCCAATTTTCATCGAAATCCGTTCAGCCATTATCATGTGAAAAGGTAACAAACATCCAGACAGACAGACAGACAGACAGACAGACATACAAACAAAAATTTCAAAAAAGCGATTTTCGGTTTCAGGACGATCAATTACCAGAAAATTTTCGCTTACAGATTTATTATTAGTATAGATTGCAGGGAGAGGATTAATATACAGATATGCAATCTTCTTTTGTTTTTTTCGAATGCTGCTGTTTTATTTTATATAGAATTGCTAGGAGACCAATGGACTGCGGTTATTCTAACCACGTTACAGATTTTCTTAGGATATTCTAGGTGCCTTAAATATTTAGGCTTATATTAATCAACTAATGGAGGAGGCCTGGTATTGATGTTAAAATTGCGGAAAGACGTAAATCCACACATCCTATTCGCATTCAGCAATTGGTTTTAAAATAGATTTGTAGGATGGTAGCAACGGCTCTTTGTTTAAAGAAATACTGAGACTCGTCTTGTTGCAGGGTACTAAACGCAAAAACAACGAAAATCTGTAGTTCTTCAGACGAAAGAATAAACTTTTATGTTTAAAAGTGTATTTGATTTAAAATTTTGTTATACTCTATTATAACTGCTTAAAAAGCTATGTCACATTTCATAGATTACTGCGAGACGGGTGAAATTTTGGCTATTTTCAGTAAAAAAAAAATCACATTTTTTTTATAAACATTGAATTAGAAATCTCTTTTTCTCATGTTGAGCAAGTTTCAGTGCTCTGAGGCGCTGACATATTCGTTTTATTATACTTGCTGATAATAATTATTGCAGTTTACATATTTTCTTTTACAATATCAATTCTCGTTTTTTCTCGCTTCGATAACATTTTACATAATTCATTAGTATTATTATTGCACCAATAACAACTGTATGGTGATGATGATGTTAATAATAATAATAATAATAATAATAATAATAATAATAATAATAATAATAATAATAATAATAATAATCTAAAAGAGATGAAGTGACAGGAGAATGGAGAAAGTTACACAACACAGAACTGCGCACATTGTATTCTTCACTGACATAATTAGGAACATGAAATCCAGACGTTTGAGTTGGGCAGGGCATGTAGCACATATGGGCGAATCCAGAAATGCATATCGTCGTTGTTCCTGCAATAACTCCTATGTACAAAATATATAATTTTTCAGTAGGAGGAAAAAAACACATTTATTCATTCTATGGCAGCCGTACATAGGGGATTGTGAATTCTTACATTTTCGAAAGAAAGAAAAATAATTGCATACAGGAGATTTTATTATTTGCTGTATCACTATTTAAGTTATTTAATAGAGCAAAAATCTGAATATCGATAAATATGTCACATAGGAGTTATTGCAGGAACAACGACGATATAGTGTGTTAGTTGGGAGGCCGGAGGGAAAAATACCTTTGGGGAAGCCGAGACTTAGATGGGAGGAAATGGATTTGAGGGAGGCGGGATATGATGACAGAGACTGGATTAATCTTGCACAGGATAGGGACCGATGGCGAGCTTATGTGAGGGCGGCAATGAACCTGCGAGTTTCTTAAAAGACATTTGTAAGTAATAATAATAATAATAATAATAATAATAATAATAATGATAATAATAATAATAATTTATTTTGCATAGGACATACATAATAGTTTTTTGTTATTTTGTTATATACAGTAATTGCAATGCAGTTTGAGGATACGAAGGTAAAACGATGTATTTTGAAGATACGCTAGCAAAAAATAATGAATACCTATCATTGGCCTAGTAGATCTATTACGTTTACCCTCCATCTAGGCGCATTCCCAGCTGATACTGGCTGGCTACACAAGTTCTCTGATTGTCAAGTTTCGAGCAGGCAACCCCATTCGTGCACGACCAACCCTCTCCCTGTGTCTCCAGCCGGCGTTCCGAGAAAGATGGTGGAATGGAGATCGGCAGAAATTATGTTAATGCCTAATTGGGGAATGGGAGAACCTCGAGGAGAACCCCCACTACGACCCAGTCCGTTACAAGTGTCATTATAGATTTTTCAAATGAAAGATTGATCAGGACTCGAAGTTGGACCGGCTGCATGTCAGACTTGTTGGTTGGTTTGCCGTAGCGATACAGATACGTCCCTGCCCCACAATGCAAATGAGTCCCTCTAATGGGGTCAAGACGCTTGAACCGATCACGTCAGAGTTGTGTGTCAACTATCGATGTTACTACAGGAGTTTGACCACATGGCGCGGTATAGGCTATATTCGTTTGTCTGAACTCGCTAATTTTAATTGGCTTTCATACGACTCTACTTACCTGCTTATATTTGAATAGCTTCAAAATCCCCTATATTCACTTTCACAAACTGAAGAATTTTAAAGTAACTGATGGCAAGTAGAGGGAAATTTCAACCTAACAGTAACTTTTAACAAAACTTATGCTTTAAATTTAGTGACTTTTTGAATTCAAACTATATAAATCATTCGAATTAATTCTTAGCAAGCAATATGTGGACATAAATCATTTGTGAACAAAATGGTCTTTAGACAGGGGTGTAGTCGTGCCAGGGCGGTACTTTTTTCTGCAGACTGAAAGCTTACTTGCTTCTACTCAACTTCGTGTTTTATTAGTATGGACTAGCTGTACCCGTGCGCTCCGCTGCACCTGTTGGAAATAAATATAAAGTAATTACATAATTAAAATAGAACATTGGATCCAGGGAACATTCGTGTTTGATAGAAGAATAAATCGTTTAATATGCTACTTAATTTAAATTCTATTTAAATAATTAAAATGCTATCATTTTGGTTCAGAGACCACTCATTTGGTGCAAAGATAATTCGCTTAACATTTTTTAAAATTAGTCTTGAATGCATCCTTTAATAAATCACTCCAAATTAATAGAGTTGATTGCGTACGAAGATCATTTTTATGTTAACCTTACTGTGCATCTTTTTTTTTTTTGTTAAGTTTATTTTATTCACGCCTTAACATCTGTGGTCATGTCGCGTGTTTAGAATGTGTGGGTATATCAGCAGGCCGTTTTTACTCTTGTTGAGTTCCTGTTTCTATTATGTGTTGTAGATGGCTTGTGTTCATGTAACTGATTATAGACTTTGATTAATGTTTTTGGTATTGGTAATTGAGGCGGTGATGAATAATGGAATGTATCTTTCCAATCCGGCATTTGCCTTTAGGACTAAGGGAAATCATGAAAAACCCCAGTCAGATTGGTCGGCCACGGGGTTTGAGCCCGGGACACCCGAATGCGTGTCTTAAATGCTACCGCCTGAGCCAACTCGCTCGGTTGTATATCATTGTTTATGCAAATAAAAAAATGAGGTGCCCTACATAAATATTATTTTAAGAAACACAGGAAACGAATATGGGTAAATTATGAGCGCAGGAACGCCATTTCATGACACCTTTTAAAATAACTCAGCTCCAGTGATCTCTATGGTAAAATGAGTGTATAAAATTAGAGTATTTTATGTGGACCAAATAAAGTTGCAATAATCAAGTTATATAATATTTCGACGGAATATCAAGTTTTCTGTGCGTACAGATTTCTTTTCATCTTACCTCAGTCCTCATTTGTAGCATTACATCCATCTAGAGAAACTACAAATTTCAAATAGTGCTTCTGAGATTACTTCATACAAAGACAAAATAATATTCTCTCTATATTAATATTGATAAACGTCAAGGCCGCCTTAAATAGACGGAGTCATTTGTTTTGATTTCATTGTAGCCATCGTCGTCGTTCCTGCAATAACTCCTATGTCAGATATCGATTTTCATATTTTTGCTCTCTTAAATAACTTAAATAGTGATGCAGCAAATAATACAATCTACTATATATAACTTAATTATATTTCTTTCTTTCGAAAATATAAGAATTCACGATCTCATATGCACTACTGCCATAGAATGAATAAATTTGTTTTTCTTCCTACTAAAACATTTAATATTTTGCACATAGAAGTTACGGAACAACGACCCTATAATCTGAGGCGGCGGTGGAAATGTGTTGTATTATTTTAAAACTCTTGTATATCCTTAAATATCAGGCCTATAAAAATTTTGCCTAGAATAAAACTTATCGAAATTCATTTTTAAAGAAAGTTTTGTTATGTAATATTTTTCACAAAAATCAATAATAAGCTAGATATTTCGGTTTATTTAATTCAGACTCCCTTATAAACCCCCTTTTAAATAAAGTATTTTCAATGCCATATAGCCTAAAATCTAAGTTACAACGAACTTAATTTATATTAAAATTTTCATCGAAATCCATTCAGCCATTATCGCGTGAAAAGGTAACAAACATCCAGACAGACAGACTTAAATATCAGTCCTATCAAAATTTTGCCTGGAATAAAACTTATCGGAAATCGTTTTTAAAGAACCTTTTGTTATGTAACATTTTTCATAACAATCAATAATAAGTGAGATATTTCGGTTTATTTAATTCAGGCCCCCTTATAACCCCCCTTTTAAATAAAGTATTTGGAATGCCATATAGACTAAAATCTAAGTTACAACGAACTTAATTTATGTTCCAAGTTTCATCGAAATCCGTTCAGCCATTATCGCGTGAAAAGGTAACAAACATCCAGACAGACAGAGACAGACAGACATACAAACAAAAATTTAAAAAAAGCGATTTTCGGTTTCAGGATAATTAATTATACATGTTAACACCAATTATTTTTGGAAAATCGAAAATTACCAGAAAAATTTTGCTTACAGATTTATTATTAGTATATATTAGTAGTAAGTAGCAATGACATTACTAATAAGAAATAATAATAATAATAATAATAATAATAATACTAAATATTATAATAACAATAACTATAGATAGATATTTGATAGCTGTCCCAACCAGGGTTTAATAATCGGCCTCCTAATCAATTCTAAAAGAATATTTATATTTAATTCAATTTTTTAATTAGAAACCCTACTTAGGTAGGCTATCATTGAAAAATTTATTGGAAATACAACAGACAATTTAGGCTACAAGACAAATTACATTTTATAAGGAATATAAATGATAATTAATTATGGAAATCGATGACTTCAGTGCAGTGAAGGATATCATCTCCAGGGTGCTGTCAGGAACTTCAATTTCCGGGAAGACTTCTAAGGAACTCTTCGTGGGATTGTGCCTCTAGTACAGTAATAGCAGTAACTATAATAATGACTATAATAATAATAATAATAATAATAATAATAATAATAATAATAATAATAATAATACAAAAATTTTTACGATGCGCCCTGGTGTTATTTTATTTACGACTGTCTTTAGAGGGTTTTGAATCTAGAGTATTCATTTGATTTTGCTGTTATGATGACGGTAGTTTTGTGGAAAACGAAGATATGAACAGGAAACGTCTTCTATTTTAGAAACCAGTAACTGTGAATATAGTCCACCGCTGTGGAATAATGGTCAGCACGGCTGACGGGTCCGGGTTCAAATCCTGGTTGAGACAAGTTACCTGGTTGCGATTTTTTGCGGGATTTTCCCTCAACCAATTGAAGCAGAATTGCTGGGTAACTTTCGGCGTTGAACCTCGGACTCATTTCTCCATCATTAATTCACATATCACCGTCATCCATACAATAGCCCGGGTTAAGTTCACGGTGCGGCGTGCTGTAGGTACTTGTACAAGAGCGCGGGCATTCGGCTACCCAACCATTCACAGAATAGGAGTGGTAAGCACAATAATGTGTTAGTGTTGATAGTACAAATATTTCATAATACATGATCGAAAACTGGTTCTGTGTTCACAGCACTTCTCTAGCATACTGCACCTTATAAGCAGCAAAGTGTCGAACCCAACCCAATGGAATTGCAAGTTATTTGTTGTCTCAAGTATTTCACTTGCCTTGGTTTCTGTTCTTTGGTAATGTTCGTTGGTGGACATTGGTCTTTCAACTTAATTATTCTTATGATGAAGGATGGGTGGAACGGAGAAAAATTATCTCCGGCACCGGAATTTGAACCCGGGTTTTCAGCTCTACGTGCTGACACTCTATCCACTAAGCCACACCGGATTCCCATCCCGATGCCGGATTGAATCCTCTCAGTTTAAGTTCCATCTCTTAGGTTCCCTTTAATGGCCAACCCTCATGCACTGCGTCACAGATGTGTGACCGTGGCACAATGTCCAACACATTAATGTGCAGAGATGCACTCATTACGAGTGACTAAGTGGCCGGGATCCGACGGAATGAGCGCCGTCTTAAAACACTAAGTGATTATTTTCGCATATCATATTATTATCGCATTAAACTGAGAGGATTCAATCCGGCATCGGGATGGGAATTCGGTGTGGCTTAGTCGATAGAGCGTCAGCACGTAGAGTTGAAAACCCGGATTCAAATCCCGGTATCGGAGAGAATTTTTCTCCGTTCCACCCATCCTTCATCATAATATGATGACGCAGAATTTCTGCATGGAAATATCATATGTACTTCGGTACATAGTAATAATAATTACTTATTCTTGTTCCAACCAATTAGTTCGTCACCCGAAGTTTCTGAAATAATGTAGAATGCCGTGGACTCAGTGACGAAGGAATTTGTGTAATATTGCGTGGCTCCTACATTAAAATGCGCGGATTAATACAACATACATGCTGTTAGATTTAAGTCCACAACCTTAATTTTAGTGGCTACACACCTTAACGAATATTGAGTTAGGATATCAAGCAGACTGTTGTCTTTTGTACTTTAGCTTTTATTATGGGTAATGTGTGTTTTACGATAACTATTACCCTATTGTGCGTGATTGCGTAGCTATCTTCATATGAAAATGCGTAGGTGACTCATCCGGCATTTTAAACTGAAAAATATGTGATATATATTAAACTGTAGTTTAGAACAAACAATAAATGGTACCGGTATAGAACATTTTTCTTCTAAAATTAAGAACACATCGAAATTAATTAAATAGCGGCTGACACGAAGAGCTGAAAAATTGAGGTTGGGGAAGAGAGTAGTTGTCAAGGTATGGCAGAGGGCCTTCTAGATCTGCAGAGTAGGCTTCATGACACACCGCCATTGTCGCTATTGTTGGAGTCAAATATGTCTGTGTAGGTCAGTAGTGCTGAGCACAACCCTGGACGTTGCAACGACGCTCTGCCCGCCCGTCCTAAAATACCCACCCGGGTGGCTCTGCCGCGTTCTAATTATATGTACCCAATTAAAAGCGGTGGGATTACTTCAATTTTTGCAATTCTTAGTCTCTTCTATAGCGGACTGTACTCGTGTACCGCATCCAAACCATCATGTAATTATACATACTTAATGCGACATAACAAAATCTAGTCTGAAGATTAATTTGTGGTTAATAATACATGTAGGTACCTATAAGAAGCTCAAAAGCGATTTTCTAATGCAATTTTAATATTAATATGATTTCGTGTACTAACAACCATATAGACCAGGGGTTCCCAACCGATGTGTCGCGCAGTGCCATGGAGTGTGTCGCGAAATTTTGGAATGGAAAAAGAAATTTTATGCCATCCAGAAAGTCTCTTTGCAACGCATTTTTTAATTTAAAATGAAGTCTTTGATATGGTATATTTTATTTTGAGACAGACTTTACTAATGAGACGTGAACATCTGCAACATTGCTCAGCTTAATTTTTCTGCCTGGCGATAATTTGAATGAAAATGAACACCTACAACAATGCGTAGTAATTCGTTTACTCTTTGCCACTTAGTATGAAATAGAGTTTAGAATCGTCAGAACATATTGGTCAGTTTCATTATAGGCTATACGTGTGGTCGGGTGATAGTGCGACTATTTTATTAAAATTGCTTTATTTAGATTTTATCAACAGTAATCTCACTAGAGGTTTTGATTTATCTAGAGAAAATCAAAACTCGAGTGGGATTTAATTGACTATTACACGATTAGAAGAAAGTACATAAAGATTATAAGTAACAAAGTACTCCAATACAATAAAATATTAATTGACTTACGAAAATAAACCTGTCTTCAAATGTATTATTGCACCATTACGCTAGATGGCAGTTGTGCCAACTATGGAATCTTCATTGAACTCTGTAGACGGTTACTAGTCAAGAAAGCTTTGTTGATTCAGTTTCATCTTTATTAAAATGCAACATTCCACTTCAATTATCCGAATCCCAGTAATCAACGTCACTTGACAGATGATTTTCAATAAATCTTAATATTAAACAATCTCTGATACGTGACTGTCCATAATATCATATAGCAGAAGCTATAACATAACCTAACTAATATACATAAGTGTTAGAAAAGTTTTAATTAACGACGACGACATAAAAAATAAACATAAATAATTTTAAAAGGAATAATTATTGAATGTACAATTTTCAAATTTGAATGTAGTTGGTGGTTCAATTGATATTATATTGGACGTGTGCGTAATAGAAGTGGAACTCGTTGATTTACTACATGGTGTATTCAACTTATTCAGGATTTCAGAATGAATAATTTTAAAAGGAATAATTATTAAATATACAATTTTCAAATTTGAATGTGGTTGGTGGTTCAATTGATGTTATATTGGACGTGTGCGTAATAGAAGTGGAACTCGTTGATTTAGGCCTACATGGTGTATTCAACCTATACAGGATTTCCGAATGGTGCTCTTCATTTATTTGTAAATCGGATTTCAGAAGATGCATAGGTATGATCAGTGATTTTTATTAATTCTTGTTCTTGAATGCCAATGCGAGTCATATTTGAAACTGGTGTGCATCGACTGGAGTGGTTTGTAATTATATATATATATATATATATATATATATATATATATATATTTTTTTTTTTTTTGACGTCCAGACCAGCGCAGTTTCAAATGTTGGCAAACAAAGAAACAAATGCTAGGGACGCGATAAAATTAAACAAATGCTAGGGACGCGATAAAATTAAACAAATGCTAGGGACGCGATAAAATTGTGCGATAAGCAGCCATGATTGGTCGAAATACGTCCTTTCGTACCGTTTTATTGGTGAAAAGTAGTATGACGTATTAAGAGTGTAATAGTCATGGACAAATTTTTAATTCGAAAAAGACAATCTGAATCAAGTTCTGGGTTAGATGCTAATTCAAATAATGAGAGCGAAAATTCCCTTCAGTGTTCACAAAAACGTACTGCGTTTCGTAAATATAGTGATGAATACTTGCAATATGGTTTTGTGCGAGATCGTGCGAATTTGCTTGTTTTCCGCACAGAACCAATACGCGGTAAGTGTGAAATACCACATTCAGTATTCCCAACGTAACACACATAACAATTTCCCTCTTCTTATCGCTTAAGCGCGACATTCATTTTACTGCTTTAGGCTTTTAACATATTATTTTTAGAGACGTTTAACATAGTAATAATTATAAATTGGAAACTTACCACTGCAATTTCACCTAAATTGCAATGTTAATTATTGTTTTTAAATATTTGCAAAAATTAAGTGAAGTCTACTACTCCACGAAACTTATTGCATTCCTGATACAAGTAACATTAAGGAAGCCGTGAAAAAATCAACAAGATTCCAGATGCCGATGTTATTACTGCAATATGTTATATAAATAATATTGTTAAAATATTAAAATGAAAAAATAAATCATTACATAATCTTACCGTTTGTTTTAAGTTCGCATTTATAGACTGGGGGAAAAAAAGACAGGCGTATATCACGGCCTGCTGGAGTATATTAAACACAGAAAACATTTTATAGCAACAATGTTGAAGAAATATATTTTGGTTTTCCGAAGTTGCCGTCATTAAACAGAAACCAACATGGAGATTTCATTGCAACTAATTAGAAATTCATCTTTCAGGTATGTAATAAACGATCTTCGCACAAAATAATGTACGATACACGAGCGGTATGTTTGTTTTCATGTTCTCGGAAATTAAAAAAGCTCAACTACGTTTCGCTTTTTCAATCTTTTCCTCGAACATGAAAACGTCAACATACCGCTCTTGTAACGTATATTACTATTACGTGGCGTGGAGATGAATATAAACAAAATCCGAATGTCTTATATGCGGAAATGTTTTGTGAAATCAGTCGATGGTGCGGAATAAACTAAAAAGATATTTAGAAAGTAATCATTCGGCGTTCGGGCACCTTTTTGTTGCATTTTTCATCATGGAACCGAAATGTATGTGGATAACTATGTTTTAATATAATTTTTCTTTGAATTCCGCTTAGGCCTTGAAAGTTTTAGTCGGACGAAAAGATTAAAAACGACAAAATTCCCGTACAGTGAACAGTAATCATCTCACCGTCCGCTATAAAATATTCTACAGAGAGTTCCACCACCGTCTTCTCCGGAAGGAAATTACTGATTTTTATTATTATTATTATTATTATTATTATTATTATTATTATTATTATTATTATTATTATTATTATTATTAATAAAAACAAATAAATGTGTCGCGATATCGTGGGCTTTCTGTAAAGTGTGTCGTCAGTCAAAAAAGGTTGGAAACCATTGATGTAGACTATAGTTAACATGTATTATTGTTATCCTTGGTGGTCTAGCGGTTATAAAGGTGGCCGTTGGATTCATGATTCGCGGGTAGTGTGACCATACGTCCCGATTAATCGAGATTGTCCCGTTTTCGCGCCTTGAAAAACCTGTCCCGACTTTTTTTTTCAATAAATAGGCTTTAGTCCCGATTTTTGGCGTAAGTTTGCAAGTTATAAACTTTTTACAAGTGTGCCGATAAATTTTAGGCCGGACTATAATACTTGCATACTGTTGACGTGGAATATATTTCTCTATGCTATATTAAATCAACGGTTATCAGCACAGTACGCCCTCGGGCTAGCGTCTCTTACCCGCGGAGAGATGCACTAGCAAGCATCCGTGGCTGCTGGCGGGTATGTTTTCTCCCTCTCCCTCCTGCACGACGGTGCATATTCCGATACACTTCTGACCCGCGAGTGCTGACGACCACTGGTATAGATTGTATCTATTAATTACAGCAATTTTTAAATTGGTACAACTTGTTTTGTTTATCGATAGAACGATAATATACGAGGTTTTTTTTACCATTTTTTGTTCAGTTGCCAAGTTCAGCTAGGCGCTTAATCAATTTAATGCGTGTTTATAGTGAACATTAGAACTGTTTTTATTCCCTATAACAATGCCAAAGCCACCGGCGTAGCTCAGTCGGCTAAGGCGCTTGTCTGCCGATCCGGAGTTGCGTTCGGGCGCGGGTTCGATTCCCGCTTGGGCTGATTACCTGGTTGGGTTTTTTCCGAGGTTTTCCCCAACCATAAAGCAAATGTCAGGTAATCTATGGCGAATCCTCGGCCTCATGTCGGCAAATATTTTCTCGCTATCACCAATCCTATCGACGCTAAATAACCACGTAGTTGATACAGCGTCGTTAAATAACCAAGTAAAATAAAAAAAAAAACAATGCCAAAGAGGTAATGTAAATTTACAGAAGAGCTTGAAAAGAAATTTCCTTGTTTAGAGCTACGGCAAATAACTACTCAGCTGAATATAACTGCAATGATTTTTATTCATATTTGCTTGCAAAACCTGAGTTGCTGCAAGAAATAGCAACTTCTGCTACGTATGATTGGAGTAAAGAAAGTAAATAAACGCCTTTAGAAGTCTAATTTTTGAATATTAATGAATATGAAATTTCATTTAATTTCTTCTTATTGTTATAATACTATTTTCAACAAGTATACAATAATTTGAAATTATTAACATTTGTTCCTTCCTTTAGTGTCATTTACGTTTCATTTTGATAGTGTTATTTATGTATCCGTATTATGATTAAATTTAAATCAAATAAATACTGGACTTTAGAAAAACATGGTGTCCCACTAAAACCCTAAAGAAAGTGATTAAAGTCTCACTTTCACTCAAAGGAATTATTCGCGTGTTCAACTCGGGTTGTGGGCGATGGATTTCAAAGAATGATAAAATCTTTAATATTGTGTTTCCTCCGTGAAGTAAGTTAATCTGTGGGTCCCTCATCATAGATTTATGTCAGTTAAGAGCATCCTGTTTCTGATAAAGAGCTCCAGACAGAATCTGTCGGAAAAAATGCGAGTACAAAGATAAGATCTCAACAGGCACAAAAAAGTACAAATGTAATATATTGACTGCCTAATTTACAAGTATATTGACGCCGGTGTTGCAAGTGCTTTATCTCATGACATTGATTGTAATGCAAGATCCTTGTTTATGTTATGACAATGAATATTAGCCATGAATTGGAAAAAAAAAACACTTGCATATGGGAGAAGGCATTAGCCCATTAGCCCCGTCCCTGGCAACTCCACTGCAGCCTAATTAGCATCATATTACAGAGATCGCGACTGACTCTTAAGTCAAGTAACTTGAATTCAAATCACGTGATTTCAAGTAACCTGAATTCAAGTCGCAGTTCAGACATATTCAAGTTATTTTGTTTCCAAGTAGGATAAAATGGTGTCGATGGAAGTTGAGCAACTAGGAATTTCTGTAATAGAAAACCTCCGTGCCAGGAAAATGATAAATATATTGAAGAAATGGAAGACGCCTTGTTCACTATGGGTTAGGAATTAGATTAGTACCAGAGAAATACACGACCATTGACTATTATAAATAGAATAAGTGAAATCTTCAAGCAGATTTAATAATTCTTAAAGTAAATGTAATAAAATATAAGCAGGTTTGATTTACCATAATTTAAAATGATTATCTTGTAGCTGTTACAGTTCCCAAAAAAGTCTATCAGCCACATTGAACTATGCCAGTTTCGGCCAATCTTATATGTCATCCCTTCAAGCAACACTCTTCTTAATCCCTCCTATCTTCCTCATTTCTTCTCTATCTACAGTTTAACGGTTTTTAATTATCTTTCATATCTCATCTGTGTCCACGTTAAAATCTCTGCTGTTCTATTCTTCAATGAATTTTCCTTCCTTTGCATTTCTGTCACGAAATTTTGCAGTTTCTATAATCCACAGGTCTTCGTGGGTTTTATAAAACTTCAGAAACGCAAATATTTGGTCATTATTTCACGTACTATTTTTTCCTATTATTTTTACGTTCTCAGTTGAACGGAAAAACAATCAGCTGTTAATTTAACGCTCTTAAAACAGCTGTTAATTTAAATTTCCGCGCTTTTCTCCTTGAATTCAAGTTAACAAGTGATGTTCACACTCTTCATGTTGTTTCAAGTGTCCTTTCAAGTCAAGTAAAAAGTAGAAAGGGATTTAACTTCACTTGAAACTTGAATTCAAGCCGTTACTTGACTTCAAGTCAACTTGAAACATAGTTCACACTTTTCGAATCAAGTGACTTGAATTCAAGTTACTTGAAAAGTGTGGCTTTAGGTACAATTTTAATTAATTGTGTACATTTAATGAACTCAACGGCTATTTCTCGCACAAGCTTGAGGCTTATTTTTCTCGACGGTTGATAACTTTGAATCACCGCTCAGGCACTCGCTTCTGGATGACGTCACTGCGATGTTGTTTCGGTAACATTCCTGAGACACCTGGAGGTTTTCTCTTCAACAGCTCACATTGTTTGCGGTTGGTAAAGCGCTGCTGTGTTGCCTAGTTAAAAATTTGTCAGGATCCGTCGCGTTGATTGACGTTGTGATCTGTGCTTGATGTGTGCGGTCAAGATACAGAGATGGCCACCTACTTTACAGCCAGTTGTTTTGCCAGGACCTCGCCGCATGGAGGTCGAACTGTTATCCGTTGGTCTGGAAGGCCAGGCTAGCGACTTTGACCGTGCATGTGGTCCTTGGTTCGCCCGCTCTAGAGGTCGAAACTTGTGACTCACCGCAGGTTCGAACCTTCTATCTGGTTGAGGTCCACGTGCACGTCCCTTAATTTAGATTGTGCAACCACAGATTCTGTTAGTTTGGTTTCTTCTGCTGCATTCTTTGCACCACACATCAATCGTCAACTAAAAACAATTTGTGTAATTATAAGGAGTCGTTAAATAAATAACTATTGTACGACTCTATCAACATCAGCTCAGGAATAACATAAATAGCTAGGGGTGTGATTTTTTGGTATGAACGATATACGCGAAATTTGTTTAAAACTTAATTTTATATATGGAAAATGTAAATCCCTTAAGGGGACACATAATTTTTAAAACTTTCACAATTTTCATCCAATATTTATAAAATTGAAACTGCATAAACATGCCTATAATACTTTCATATGTGCAAAATTTAGTGCTATTAGGGCTAATAGTTTTGAAATTAGATTTTTAAATATATATTATATATTGACGCCACTAAAAAGGCTCCTTGCGTCACCGTTTTCAAAATTTTTAGTTCGTATTTTTTCTAAAGCTTGCAAATAGTCGTGAAAATAAACGTTAATCTAGTCACAATTAATTTTTAAAAATTTATGAATTTACCATTGCAGCATATTTTAATGTAAGTGTGATAAGAATATGAGCCGAAGGAACTTAATATCAATATTTCATAGAAATGCTAATTAAATTACATTTATCAACATTTAATTGATCTCTGTGAGAAGTTTCAGACCAATCTAACAATTGTTGTGCAACAAGCTGCTTTTTTATTCAGTAAACTGCTTAAAACTTTAAAAGTCGAGAAAACAAGATTAAAAAACAAACATTACTTTCAACTCACTCACGCACCGCATATTTGGCCACATTTGATTATACGGCTAGAACGTTTAAACAGTCTGAATTATAATTACGATCATAAAAACAAAAAGAGTGGATTTTCTTAATTTTTCAGCATTATTTATTATATCATAGAGTCTCAATGAAAGTCCAAAATTAAGTGAAATATATTAGCGAATTTTCGCGAAAAAAAATCCGCGAAATTACTTCAAATAATGATATTTTCAACAAAAAAAAAAAACAGGTTTCTTGAAGAATTCGCACGAAAAATGACTCTTTCTTCCAAAAAAAAAAGGGGGGGGATTTTCTTCGTTATAAAATATAAATTAACATTTCTACTTATTTGATCTTTCAGTGCCACATGTATGTGGCATCTGGCAAAGATGTAGGTCTACACAGTTTCGAGGACTACTTCAAGGGAGTAGCGCAAGGAGACAACGGTCATTACATGTTCAAAGTTATAAAAAACAAAGAAATTCCTACATTAAACTTATGTTAAATTTGTTCAATGTTGGCCATGTTATGTGACGTCGCGCCGTAGCCTGTCTTTAACCCTGGACTGCTCACCCTGTTTCGGACATCATTACTGCTCACCTGGGATATATTGTCACCCCATGACTTTCTCCTCCTCTCTCCCTTTGCTACAGGTAATTAAAACTTTTATTGTCGTTGAATAGCCCAAGATATTATTACATTATTAGACTAAACTACAGAAGAAAATAGTCATTTGGGGTGCCGTGTCACCCCGGGGAGCATTGCAGGGTTAAGAAAGCAGTGACGTCACTGCCTCACAGTCTTATGAAATTGAATTATGAATTTAATTAATGATGCAAACAACTTTGTTCGTTTCAGAGGGATTATGTGAATATTAATTAAAAAAAGTTATTATATTACTTTTTAAGTTTATTTAGGATGCGAAATATGCACAAAATTGCTTGTTTCTTTACGAAATATTGACCGAAATGAAACCATTTTAATCACCGAAATCAAGTAAAATAATTACCATAAATGCACACTCCAACAAATACCGTTTACCAAAATAAATTGAGGACATCACCCGAATAAGGGCGTATACAGCAAAATGTAGTTCTGATATAAACTAATTTCAATATTTGTAAGCTGTCAGGTTCATCATAGTTGTGTCGAAAAAGTTTTTCATTACTGTTAAATAGTTTCGAGGATATTTAAAACAAAATTATTAAAACACAACAGCAAGTAGTATGTTCTGCTATTAGTAAATAAATATAATATGAAACTCAGTATACGCCCTTTTTCCGGCGACAATATGTTTTAGTACTGTTTTTAATTATTCTGATGTTCTAGATGTCTTACTTTGCATGAAAATTAATTATTTATGAGAACATCTCGTACTTTATTAATAATTTTGTCGTAAAAAGTAAAATAAAATAAATTCAACAAAATAAAATATACATTTACTATAACATATTAAATAAAAATACTGAATAATTACGCAAGTAGGCCTACAAAATAACATTACATTTTCAGTTTATGGTTTTCTTGTACTTGTATGTTCTTTTCTTCTGTGTACATCATCTATTGTTGTTAGAGTCATCTTCACCATTGCGTGATGATGTCCCGGCTTTATTCAGAATTGAGTTCAGTCAACATTGGCCATCTTTATCTAAAAACTGTAACAATTCTCTTAAGTTCTTCGCCTTGGAGGGTTCCAAAGGCACTGGATTCATTTGTGTTGGACTCAAAAGTTTCAGCTGCGACACTTCCATTGCCGTCTTCCAAATGTTGAAGGAAACAAATGATGCAGATTATGAGATTCAAGCTGAAAATACCCCTGATGTACTGCATTGAGATTGTTTATACTTTCGCTTCATGATTGTATGAGGATGATTTAAGTGTGTATCCCTTTTATCATTGAGGATGTCACCTGAAACCAGTTTATTCTGTATTGTTGTTAATCGTTTCTCTAAAATTTGCAATAGAGTCATTAGAAAGTTTTGACACACATTAATTTTTTTACCCCCATTATAGAAAACACTGTTTTTCCACAAATTATCCCTATTCTTGAATGATTGAAGTTTCTTAGTTTTTTGATTCACTCTTTCAAGGCAAGAAGTAATGAAATGATATTGTTCTAATTTCGAACCCATGTCCCAAAGCGTTTGAGAATAGAGATTGATCGTCCTTTGAAATTTCATGTGTACACATCTTCATACATCATCTTCTTACCGGTGTAAATGACTTCTCTTCCATTTCCTTGCCTGTACAAGTTGTGTATGACTTGCCACTGTTTCTATTTATTTTCCTTTCTTCAGTTTTCCATTTAGTTTTCTTCACAAGCTCCTTTTTCCCATATTTTCGGTCATGATTCACTGCTGCAACTGACAACCTGAAGTAGGCCTAAATATCGAATACTAGCCTACTACAGTATGGCTTGCACAGCACGTGACTGCTGCGTTCACTCGTTCAACGTAAACACGTAACATTGTGTCCTGTGTTACGTATTGAAGCTAGACTTACGAAAATTTACTACAGTATACTATACGCATTCAGCTATCTAATCCCTTGATCGTCGGAAAACGGGCGTATAAGGGTATACGCCGTTATTCGGGTGATGTCTTTAATTTAATCTTGTTATAGAAAATTTAATGTTTCCTTGTAACTTTCCATATAAATTCCATGCGAGTATAAACTTAACGGAGAACCATAATTGCTCAGTTGTTAAAGCAGTAATCGCCAAACATGACGTCATATGAAATATAGCTCGCAAAACACAGCAACAGGGACTGTGGAAGGAGGGAGGTACGAGTATAAGAGGAGAAGTCGCGGAACACCACTATTGAAAATTTTGCGTGCGCAGAGATGGACGGTGAACATACTCAAACTAAGGAAAAGTTCAATTAAGTTTTTTTTATGTTATACACAATGTAAGCATTAGGATCGATGTGTGATTAACTCATTAAAATTAGGAGTCAAACTGCATGTAGCGAATTTAAACTGAGCAACGAGATGATCGTCTGTCGTACGCGAAATTACTTTTGATTTTACACCTGATCCTGTCGTGTTTACTTCAACACTGCGTAACTTTGAATGAACAAGTGATGGATAAGGGGAGAGAGGGAGATCATGCCTTACTCCTCCACCTGCTTGTGCGCTGAGGGGTTGATTCACGATTCAAGAAATGCCGACTACTGCCATAGAAGAAATAAAAGTTAAAAGTCACAGAGAAAGTTAAAAATGGTGAATCCAAAGCTAGCATATTTCGTGAATACAGTAATAAATAAATTGATAAGAATATTTCATTATCCACCTTTTTTTTTTACTAATTGAATAAAAGTTTCGCGAGGATAAAACATGCCCTCCGACCAACCCCCATCCTGGTGTAACTGGGTTTTACTGTAGTTAAATAAATTAATTAAATTAATCCATGACACGACAGCCCATTGAGGACCAAGGTTGATCAACCGACTGTTAGCCTCAAGTCTACATGTCTTAGCAGAAGTGAACGATCATCCAAGCAGTACTGTGGTTACGTGGGTCAGCACGATGATCCCGCCAGTCGTTATATCTAACCGGATTTCGCTTCTTACTGTAGCTCTCTAAATTCATCAAGATCCTGGATGGACACTGATCGAGATTTCATCTGACAATTTCTTCCTCCATGAGAATTCGAACAGGTACTCATTTCGTACAGCTACTCCAAGCTGCTACGTTGTGGGACTGAAGATGGCCTATATTTTTTCATTATACGTCTCACGATTTCGCAACAATTCATAACCTTTATAATGTTGCGAATGGCGTTACTGTTTATAGTTCAATTACTCAAAAGACATAATAAATGAAATTATTTAACATGTATGGAAGAAAGAGGATAAACTTAGATTAATTATTACAATCTCTGACTTGTGACATTTAACTTCATTTATACATTGCATAGTTTAGACTTTAGACCAGCGGTAACCAAAACTCGAGCTACAGTGATTACATGCAACAGACAGCCTATGAAGTAAGGAGACGGAGGAATGGTACTTGGCATGAAAACTACAACCAGTGGTGGTTACTGTACTAACATCTTGATCAATCTCGCGGATAAAAATCTCAAGCTTTGCTGTATCAGTAATGTTACTGCTGTTATCAAGAGCCAGTGAATAATATACGATTTTTTTGCTTCTTTTTTAACCTTCTTTTTAATATAATCAGGAATTTTCTAAACTTTTGTCTCGATACTTGGTCGAGAAATTCGTAGTTTTTCAAAATTAAAAACTTCTTATGGACAAGTTATTTAAGCTATTTTAAACATTATTCTTTTGAGAAATTCTGTTCTATTAAAAGACTTTAGAGCACGAGATATTTCAAACCCATTAGGTAGGCCTAACTGACTTCCTTAAGTTACATTTATTTATGTCATCCTGGCTGTGATTTAAGACATGTCAATTCCTGGTGTTTAAGAAATCGTTGGCACACAATATTGAATCAGTTTTTCTACAATATTATTATTAAATGAATAACTAATAAATAGTTACCCTCATCTAAAGATTAAGAAGATTAAAATTGAGATAAAACCTAATAATTTTATCCTTCTAGGGAGAAGATTTAATAATATCAATATTCATGTACGTACAAAAGAATTATAGAAACACATAGTCTACTTAGTGGTCAGTAATAATAATAATAATAATAATAATAATAATAATAATAATAATAATAATAATAATAATAATACATCATTCAGTGTGGCAATTAATGTTTCCTTATACTCCTAATTGAACCGTTGAGCAAAATAAACACATTACATTTTGTCCGACAGAACAACAAAAAACTTCTCCTTCTCATTCTTTATAAAATCACCTCTTACTGCTTGTAGAGACAGAGTTTGTAGAGCGACATGATACCGCCACTGCCTGCCTTCAGTACGTGAATGAAACACACAGCAATGTACAGGAAACTCCTCGTACCCGTTTGAATGTCTGTGATTACACGATGTGATCACGACACCCGCTTTGGTCACCGCTGCTTTAGGTGAATGTCAGTTATTAACATCGTACAAATTTACATAAAATATCTGCACGTAGGTATGTGGTCATGGTTTTCTATAATTTATCTACGAAAATCCGCATTTAGAAGAATATCGCTATTATTGTCAAAGTGGTTCACTCTAGCGTAACAATGCGTTCACACAGCTCCGAAACGAAAAATGGTGCGCTCGGACTTTGGTTGTATAAACATTGCTAACTGAAGTTGACTCTTGATAGAAGTTCAGGAACTGATTTGTCTTTATTTATGTTGTACAACATTGATCTTAGATTACATAAATTTAGTTTATTGATGATCTAATATTACAGAAATAGCCTACATGTGACGGCAGCGCAAAATATGAGGGGAAAATCATGCTTAGAGCGAGTTAGTTTGCGATATGTTGTTCGATATTCATGTATCATTGGGAACATGCATGACCAAAAGGTATTCGTGGAAGAACAAAAGAAGAGGAAATGCGTACGACAAATTAAAAAAAAAATAGGGAGGGGAATGAAATCTTGACTAAAATTGATGTGAAACATAAATCAGTTATAGAGAAGAGAAACAGGTTTGTTAGCACCAAACAAAGGGAGAATGTTTGGAAACAAATTACTGTACGATAGACTATAATCCCACGAGTGTAATTTCAAGAGATTGGAAAAGTCTGAGTTGTGTTTTCATAACACAAGGAATAGTGAAGTCTGGAAATAACATAACTTATAACTAAATAGACTATATACAACAGATTAATATTGTTATAATATTCATAATTATACGTGAATTATTAATACATACAGTACTTATAATTAAAATAAATTTCACTCGCAATTTTTCTTGCAGAAACAGTACGCCTATTTACTTTTCCTAATTTCTATAAAGTATTATTTAGGTTCTGCTAAACATTCATATAAAAGTGTGTTTAATTCCGTCAGTAACTTATCAAGTTATAACATCTTAAGAACAAAACTCTTTATATGTTATCTATCTATCTATCTATCTATCTATCTATCTATCTATCTATCTATCTATCTATCTATCTATCTATCTATCTATCTATCTATCTATCTATCTATCTATCTATCTATATATATATATATATATATATATATATATATATATATATATATAGTAGGTTATTTTACGACGCTTTATCAACATCTTAGGTTATTTATCGTCTGAATGAGATGAAGGTAATAATGCCGGTGGAATGAGTCCGGGGTCTAGCACCGATAGTTACCCAGCATTTTCTTATATTGGGTTGAGGGAAAACCTCCGGAAAAACTTCAACCAGGTAACTTGCCCCAACCGGGAATCGAACCCGGGCCACCTGGTTTCGCGGCCAGACGCGCTAACCATTACTTCACAGATGTGGACTATATGTTATATGATGTGCATATTTGTATTAACGTTTTCGCCAAAACTTATCGCATCATAAAATACTTTTGTTTGCAATTACCTAACCTCATTTGTGTACATGTGATAAGCTGAATCTAAGGTGTAATCATATAAAATATATTCAAGCTAAAATTAATATTAAGACTTTAAAATTATTAAACTAGAAACGATCTATGAGTTTTCATTTACTTAAGGTGTAAACGTCAATTCAACTTGAATCTTAGATATAGATTTGCATTATAAATCACGATTATAATTTGTGTTTATAATTCTTGAGAAATTTTTGGAATGATTGAGATGTGTGTAAGTGAAAACTCGTTTACAAGGAATATTTAGACGTTTTGCATAATTAAATGCATCATTGTTCTTTGATCGTGTCAGTTTATGTTATGTGGTATTCATGATTTAATATGTATAATGATATAATATGTGTAAATTGAAAGTCAAGTTGTAAAATTGTGTTCACTTATATAAAAGTATTTGATATTCAGTTATTCATGTGCATATTAATTGACGTGAAAAGTTTTATTGTCCTTCACTTCTTGTTTGTTGTTAGGTTATGGAACATTATATTCTTGTGTGATCTAGTTGTGTTGACAATTGGTTAACTATTGAGTTGTGGTATTACGATATTATATGTGTTTATTTTAATAATAATACGATAGAAATGTGGTGTGCGTAGAATAGGAGGCGGAATCAGTTTTATGTATGGTTGTTTATAATTAGGGCCCGGATGTTTAGGCATTTATTTTAGTTAAAATAGGCAGGCATATATGCACTAAAATAGTAAAAATAGGCATTTATTATTCATGTAAACAGACAAAAAATAGACAAACACTTAAAAAACTATCCCATACGGTACTCACTTTCCTTGGTTACATGTCACAACAAGATGCTTTTTTAAGTTGTCAACTGTCATAGTGAGCCGCCTGTCAGAGAGAACGTTTTTCATGGTGGAAAAAGATCTTTCTACTTCTACTGAAGTGGTTGGAGCAAACTTAAAACAACTTATTTCAGAAGGACTGTCTCTAACTTTCTTTCAGAGATCGGGAAAAACCGACTGTATGTAGTCTCAAAAAGAGTGGTGTGAGAAGAGATTAGAGACTTCAAAGTACGCGTGACTTGTACGTGCAAGCGACAACAGTAACGGGACCTGGAGACTTGCTTTTAATACTTCCCTCACCTCCTTTTTTTCGCTGGTAAACCCCGAAGTGACCTGAGCACTGAGAGTTATACTGTTGAAACATCTTTCTTAAGTGACATAAAAGATGGAATCAGTAGGGTAGAGAAGTTTACGACTTCTTGGAAACATATGTATTGCTGAAGGATAAGATTCTCAGCAAATATTTGTGTGAGGTGAATATATATTTTTAATTTGTACAACCGTCCTTTTTTGTTTTTTTATATAATTTATTTCAAATGCATTAAAATATAGAAAATGTACAATAACGACGTAAAAAGGCTAAAAAAAAAGGCATTTAACCTTAAAATAGGCAACGGGAGCTAAAATAGGCAAAAAAGGCAAAATAAAAATTGGGCCTATCGTCCCCAAATGTGTGGAAACGTATTTATCTCTAATATGGCTTTCATACATACACTCAGTTTAAAAAAGGTATTTTGCCTAACGTCCGGGCTCTAGCTGATCACGAACTATTATAACCTCCACGCTCTCCTGACTTAATCCCTTGTGACCTTTTGTGGGGGTATGTGAAGGATTCAATGTTTGTAGCACCATTGCCGGCTGATCTGACAGAATTTCGTGTTGCATCATTAACGCCTTTGCTGCAATATTGACAGAAATATGCTACATAGTGTGTGGGACGAACTTTATAAGAGAGTTGATGTATGCAGAGTGACTAGAGAGCCACGTATCGAGCATGTCAAAAAAACTTGGCAAGTTTTTCTTTGTAACTGTACAGTATTGTGTTAATATGTTAACCTAATCTAAGTTTATGTAGTTATGTTTAACTTTCAAGACATTCAATTAGAATATACGTGAAAAGTTATAAAAATAAAGAAAAAAGTATAATTGGAGATATTTTCAGATAGAAAAGAGTAAAGAGTATTTGGACATCTAAAAGAGTATAATATTATTAAAAAGAGTATGTCTGTTCACCCTAAATAAACTGACCCATACATAATGAATATCTACAAAATCTTTCCAATAGTTGAGGAGAAATCGCTTTCTACGTGCAGTCGGAACGGTCTGAATCATTTTCTCGATATGAGGGATGCTGAAAATGTATTCGCGGAAATCCCGAAATCAATTGTTTGCAGCATCACAACTGTTTCTCTGTACACTATGTATAACGGGAATGTAAAATATGTCTGCCACAGTTAATTTTCCTCCAAGTCAAACAAAAATATGCGCCAAAACAAACAGTACTGAAATTATCGCTCTGCTACTGCGGAGGTTTGCCTAGAAACCAAATATTTCTTTATTTATCAGAATATTTAGACATATTGTACATTCAGTGCTTGGCTTAGTGCTGCACTTATGGTTCTTACAACAAAGAGAAAAGTCTTTATTGTTGAGTATTATTTCCGTTCATCGGACTTGGACGTGCAAATGACCCAAGTTCGAAACACGTTTCAGATAGTTTTCGTGAAATGTTTCACAAACAGTACAGGAAACGTTCTCACCAGATACACGGCCATAAACACACTTGCTTTGCTCCAGGAACACTTTGGGGAACGCATATTTTCTCGCGGAACACATTTTCCTTATCCATCTCAAACACCTGATCTTGTACCACTCGTTGCCTACGTATGGAGTACTGTATGTTTGTAAAGAATCCAGCGACAACATTAATTTTATAGAAAAGATAGTGACTTCCTGTTGCAACTGCAGAAACCTGTAGATATTTGCAAACCTTAGAGATGAACAACGATCGAGAAAGAAAGACTAACAGCGCCCGCAAAGCCGAAAACCCGCACGACAATGTTCTATACGTCGCATCGTCGCTTGTGAGTGTTTCGAGACACCGCGATTGAACACTCCCCAAGTCCCGAACGTCAAGCAGCCTTGAATCGCCACAATTGTTTATACCTGACTGAACTTTTATCTACTTTGGCAACTGTTATATATGTATAAACAATCAAGTAGCCTATTTGAAACATCATCTCTACCTTTCAGTGTATAATAATCCGTTCCCCAATCTTTATTTAATTACTAGGCCCTTATTAAATGACTAGAAATTTTCTTTTTTTGAGAACAAGTGTGCAATTTCAAGTAAAAAGATATTAACGTTATGTTTTATGCAAATTTATTTCAGAATTTTTTTTTCTATATATATATATATATATATATATATATATATATATATATATATATATATATATACATTAAAGAATCCGTTAAACTTAACTGCGGTGTAACTAAGGAACAACTTTTAGATTATTATGAAACTCTTTGGAATGATAATACCGTAATTATTCTAATGAAACTGTACAGAGCAGTAATCAAGAAATAACAAAATTATCAATGGAGGAATAACTGAAAGTTTAAAGAAAACTAAAAATGGCAAAGCAACTGGAGAAGATGGCATAAATTCCGAATTGTACAAATATTCCGGTGAAAAATTTCACATAAGATTATTAAATTTCTTTAATAGTATATATTTACAAGCATACATACCTAACGAATGGAGAAGCAGTACTATCTTGCCTTTACACAAAAAGGGAGATAAATGGAACCCAAATAATTATAGAGGAATTAGTTTATTAAATACATGTTACAAGGTATGTGCCAAAATTTTAAATGGAAGATTAAAACAAGAAAGTGAATTATTCCTTTCAGAAAGTCAGAATGGGTTCAGAAAGGGCAGATCTTGCATGGATTCTGCCTTCTCGATAAAATTGTTAATTGAAAAAAGACGAGAGTTTAATTTAGAAACGCATTTAGCCTTTATTGATTATATCAAAGCTTTTGATATGATCAAAAAACCTAAATTAAAGGAAATTTTGCAAAAAAGAAATAATATCCTGCTTCAAAACATTTGCAATATTTACACTAACAATAAAATAAATATAAAATTTAATAATTTTACTTCTAACTATAGATCCATAAATCAAGGAGTACGACAAGGTTGCCCATTGTCACCAAGTCTTTTCAATATACAGGGTGTTTCAAAAATACGGGGCATAATTTCAGGTATGTATTTCCCACATGTAGACAATCAAAATAGTTCATTACAACAGGTGTCCGGAAATGCTTTATTTCCGAGTTATGGCCTTCACAACATTGAAATTCACCGGAACGTTTTTCTTTCCGCAGGTCGTTGCCGTCAAAGGAGACATTAAGAGGGCACTCTGACAGTTCATTGCGAGGCGAAGGTTACATTCAGTGTTGTGTAGGCGTTAGACTGTACGACATGTATTCAAATCAAGAGCTGGCAGAGATACACTTCATGTACGGTAAGGCGGACGGCAATGCTGCGTTTGCTCGTCGTTTGTACCAGGAGAGATACCCACAGCGACAATGTCCAGATCGGAAGACATTTGTACGTCTCCATTACCGTCTGTGCGAGTATGGAAAATTTAACTCTCCTGGTTTGGGAAGGGGACGACCAAGATCTACAACTCCAGAAGTACAGGAGGAGATTCTGGAGGCTGTGAACATGACTCCTTCTATCAGCACACGAAGGGTAGCGTTGCAAGTCAATGTTCCTCATACGACTGTCTGGAGACTGTTGAAAGAGTATCAATTGTATTCTTATCATTTGCAACGTGTACAGGCCTGTCACCAGCAAATTACCCTGCACGAGTTAGGTTCTGTCAGTGGTTCTTACAGCAGTGTGGTGTAAATCCGAACTTTCCTGCCTTAGTATTATTTATAGATGAAGCACAGTTCACACGAGATGGCATAACAAATTTCCACAATCAGCATGTATGGGCGTATGAAAACCCACGTGCAACTGTTCCATCTCATCACCAGGTGCGGTTCTCCCTCAACATGTGGGCCGGTATCATTGGTGATCGATTAGTTGGACCCCGTGTACTTGTAAACAGACTTACGGGGCAGGCGTACACAAACTTCCTGGAAAACACCATACCTCATGTTTTAGAAGACACTCCACTGATCAATCGTCAACACATTCACTTCTTGCATGATGGCACTCCTGCACACTTCAGTCGTACGGCTCGCCGATACTTGGATCGAAGGTTTCCTGATCGATGGATAGGTAGAGGTGGCCCAATTGCTTGGCCTCCACGCTCACCTGATCTGAACCCTCTCGATTTCTACTTGTGGGGCCATTTAAAATCATTGGTTTATTCATCTCCGGTGCCTGATTTGGAATCCCTTCGGAATCGAATTGTGGCATGTACTGAGGACATATGCAATACTCCTGGAGTTTGGGAACGTGTTCGCAAGTCAATGAGACATCGATGTGAGGTCTGTATTCAAGCAGGAGGTGGACATTTTGAACATCTTCTGTAATGAAAACGACCTGCGGAAAGAAAAACGTTCTGGTGAATTTCAATGTTGTGAAGGCCATAACTCGGAAATGAAGCATTTCCGGACACATGTTGTAATGAACTATTTTGATTGTCTGCATGTGGGAAATACATATATGAAATTATGCCCCGTATTTTTTAAACACTCTGTATACATGGATGAAATAGTACGCCTTTGGTGTGAGGAATACAAATTAGGAATTCAAATTTCAAGTTCCATAAAACTAAACACAGTTCTTTTCGCGGACGACCAAGTATTAGTTGCAAACTCCGAAGACAATTTACAGATGAGTATATTTTAAACTAAATATAATCATAGAAGAATATGGCAAGAAGATTTCACCAGAAAAAAACCAAAATAATGGCATTTGAAGGTACAAACCCAATCCGACGCAAAATTGTTGTTGAAAATGTGATTTTAGAACAGATAAATTCCTTTTCATACTTAGGATGCAATATATCATACGAAGGAGAGAATGATGTAAGCAGAAAAATTAAAAATTTTTTACAAATATTAGGACTGCTAAACCATACCCTAAAACCAAGTTTAGTATAGAAGCATTCCAGAATAAAGCTATATAAAACCTTGCACTACCAACTCTCCTCTATGGAAGCGAAATTTGGATTCTGAAACAAAGAGATATCAGCAGATTAAGAGCAGCTGAAATGAAATATCTGCGACGAACTGCAGGATACACAGTTCTGGACTACAAGAGGAACGAGAATATACTGCAGGAACTCAACATGCAACCATTAGAAGAAAAAAGTACAGAATACAGAAACAGATGGCTCGAACACATTTCTTGTATGGAAGCTGATCGGACACCCCAAGAAATGCTAAAATACCACCCACAAGGACGACGACTTGGACGTCCACAGAAACGTCTATTGGATCCTGTATAGCTGGAACCGAAACAGGCCAACAATGGCCTAATTTCATGCCTGGAATATGATATATATATATATATATATATATATATATATATATATATATATATATATATATCATATAATAGAACCAGAACATTTTGATAACTAAGATACTGTTCTGTTTTGTCTTTTTGTCTCATTTAAACATTTATAATTTTATTTATTTCAAAGATGTATGTTATTCAAAGTTAAGAAATCTTTCCACCCCGACCAAATGCTATTTCGAGGATGATGAGCGAGATTCGAAGCGCACGAGAATGACGAGACGAGAATTGAAAGACAAATGCAACGAACACAGCGAGCGAGAGCGGCAGTTAGTTTTGTTCATCTTTAGCAAACATATTTGAGAATTATGTTATCACCGTTACGAATGTTGTATAGAAAATGATGGCTTCAGTGAACATGTAATTTTGTTTTACAAAGATATGTTTATACTCCAGTTTATTGAGGTGCTTTACTTATCTGCAGTTTATAGATTACTAGTTACATAAAAGCGCAGTATCCATTTTCAGTATCGGTACTGTTTGTTTTGGCTCAACCGAATTTGAAAGGTAATGAACCCTGACGCTTTTAACTGTAGCGGCCTACTCTAGACATTGAAACTCAGTATATTCAGATACAGGGTTATTTAATACATCACCATCATCATCATTCCATATATTGGGTCTAGTGGCCCGGTACGGTCTCTTGCTAGAGTTTTAAAGTCCTGCTCAAGGATCTCTTGCCCATCTCGTGTTAAGAGTTTTTAGAGACTTTTTAACAATAAGATATCCTCCCAACAGTTCCTGGTTCTGGACAGACGTGGCGGCGGCATGACATATACAGAATGTAAGGGGTATAAGTGCCGTCCTTTTCACAGTCATCTGGGACGGTCTACAGCAGGGATGTCGAGCTGTGAACTGCAGAGCCTTCACTCCTCCCTTACCGTGCAACGGTTGAACACAGGTAGCAGGCAGTCCGGCCGAATGATCGTAAACAAAAGCGAAACTGCGGCGGCTGGTACTTTGATACATCTTACCAATTGATTAGGAACTCAGTTTAGATTTGCACTTGATGAACTCTGATAAACAAAGAATGGATGAATTATGATGATGATGATGATAATAATAATAATAATAATAATAATAATAATAATAATAATAAGTTAATGTCTTATCTACTGGGTTATTCCATGAATGTTGTTCGTTAGTGACGGAAATAGGTAAATCATAATAATAATGTTGTTAATATCATGTTTAAAATATCAACTTTGTGTGTATGTGTTGTAGTAGTGCAACTTCAAATTCAGAAATGTAAACTGTTTTGATGTATAAAATTAATTACTTTTAGCGTGACTTGAAATTTGTTCATAGTTTTTGTTACAGATTCAAAAATATCTCCTCCTCGAGTTCGATCCTTTAGTGAAATGACATCTACAAGATCCCCATGAACATTGAAATCTGAATCGACACTCCTTATGAATATACTGTAGCTAGCTGCGCCATATGTTTCCGGTCGGTACTTTCATCAAGAGCTATAGTGAGTAACAAGTGAAAGTTTTCATTCTTGCTATCAGTGGTTCCTCCAAGTTGTCTCCCATTTATGATACGTGCGCTGCAAAAATATTACGAGACAAACATATAGATTTAAAATCATTAACGTATTCCGGACGTATCCCTTTTGCAACAGCTATAGGACAGCCTTTCACAAATTCTTCGTTAGTAAATAGCTTTGAATCCGTTGCAATAATTTCACAAATTTTGTAGCTAGCACGAACCAAGCTAATTCTACGAACAACCGATGATGATGGAAAGTTTTCTGAATTCAATCTTGATTTTAATTCTTCTATAGCCTTTTCACGAGTGAAACCGGATACTTTTCTGGTCCATAAGTTTCAGCATGACGTGTGGAATTAAAATGCCTTTTAATATTATGATGGCTAATGTATCCAAGTTCTTTTCTACATATTAAGCAATGTGCCTTTCCGTCTGTCCACTCACTATTGAATCGTCGTTCCATATCCATACCAGCCGCCAGAGTTGATAAACACACTGCGTACAGAATACTGCTACAGCGAGCTGACTGACTGTCGTTTCAGCTCAGCTACGGTAGGAAACAGTATTAATCGTTTCACAGTTTGAGAGCGCTGTTCGATATCCCTGGTCTACAGGATCAAAAAATGTCTATATAACGTAAGTCAAAACTTGATAGTTTTCCCAGAAAAATATTTCTTTTCTTATTTTATTTGCGTTATACTGCTTATATCGCTAGTAAAATTACGAAAACAATTACATCAGTAGATATATCTAGCAAAGAGTTAATATTAGTTTAAATAAACATTTATGTGTTCTATTACGTTTGCGTGAAATTAAATAAAATGCATGCTTAAATTTGTTAATATTCAGGCGTGAGACACGTGGCAACGTGTTCAGCAGGCAGTATTCTGCACAGACGTAATTGTAAGTTACGAGTCAGCTGAGTTCAAGCTCCCTGTCCATTAGCTCTACTGCAGAGCGGATGGCAGTGCAGTGCAGGATATTCGATAATCAACTTACAATGTCATTTACAGTTTAGGAATATCATATGTTATTAATTTATGGAAAAAGTCATAACACAAAATATATTATTATTATTATTATTATTTTAAATAATGACGGGTACTTGACTTTCGTCATTCACCCATATGAAACCAGTTATGTAGACCAATTTACCGACAGAGTCGTTGCCCAGGGTGCACCATAGGAGGCTGGTCTACGATACACCCAGGATGAGATGATTATAGAGATTTGTTGGGATGCCACAGGGGAACCGAAGTTCCCGCAGAAAACCCCTGTGTTACCTGGGCCACGGGCTTGTCCAACACAAGCTATAAATCGAGGTACATCCGGGATCGAACTTGGGTCCACAGGACTATAAGTACAGCGCTCTAGCAACTAGACCACCGTGGCAGCATTATTATTATTATTATTATTATTATTATTATTATTATTATTATTATTATTATTATTATTATTGAAAGTTATTTAGTCATTAAGTGCACTATATATAAAACCTTTTCGAATTTTTATGCCAAAACGTACCAAATCCAAAATTAAATTCCCAATAATTTTGGAATAAAGTGTGAAATAGCTTAAAATTTGCTATAAAAACTTCAAATAGATACAGATACACCCTAAATCAAATATTGATATATTACAATAATAATTATTGTAGCTTCAGTAAGTTTTTTGCTCTCCTGTAAAACTTATCCAGTTGGATTTGGTATCTTTTGGAAACAAGCTCCACATTTACACAAGCCCTTGTTATAGAGTGCAGAGTACTTGTATTTGTCTTGCTATCCCCATCCCATCCCAATTTCATTGTAACCGAATCTTCATTTCATCAACTGTACATAATCTCTAGTTCAAAATGGGCATTGGTTTAAGAACTATATCTGTTGACTGCCTCTACTGTAGGAATGGAATCCAAGACCCGTCATTCGCAGTGGTGGACTGCAGATATATTTTAAAGAGAACGTGGGAAGTGACGCAAGCGGATTCTGATAAGTTTTACTCTTTTCTGGACACGTGCTAAGTTCGCACGGAGACTTCGGTTTCGCATTAAGGAACTCGCCTTGATGACGTCATATTAGCCTGCATCCTTCCCTTTGGTGAGATGTGAAATGTGCATTTCATTAGGTTGCATTCCATTCTAATTAAAGTTTATGTGGCAACGTCTCTAAGACTTGCAAAGAACGACGAAGAGAGTATTTTTATTGTTCCAGTCGCTGTGTTAATGAAAAATGCATATTGTTTTTGAAATTATGTAAGACAAATAGTGCCCACAGTTTATTTTAGTCTTATACTAAATATAAAAAGAAAGTACTGTGATGCTTCAAACAGCGATTTTAATGGAGCTACGCATTTTCAGATTGCTACAGATTTCTCCTAAACTGCTGGACTTTTTTTTTTTTTTTTTCATATTCGTGTTATTCAACCGAAATACATCAATTCATACTAAAAATAATACTGGACCCTTGCTTAAAAAGTTAAGCAAAATGGGTATTTGCTCAGAATTGCCTCTAACAATATTTTTACAATTTATTTTATTGCATAAGCTGAAGTGATAAATAAGAAAGTATATAGAGTTCATAGACTAACTTATAAAAAGTGTATTTGTTTGTGTCAGAGAGATTATGCATGTAATGGAACCTTTTTCAGGCAAATAGGCCTAGTAATATAACACATTTATGCCAGTTTTAACACGTTCATGCAAATTAATAATGAAAAGTAATCCGTTGTGCAACAGGTTATAGAGGGCCGAGGCCTACTAATTAACTACTGGTCTCATGTCCACATGCCTCGGTAGAGGCGAACGATCATATAATTAATATGGAGGTAACGAATGGTTATCACGATCATTTCCCCAACAGCCGTAATAACTAGCTTGCGAAATCGGATTTCACTACTTACTATAGCTCCCCACATTCACGAAGATGCTCGTGGGCACTGGTCCCTTACACTGGTCGAAATTTTATAAGAAAATGTCTTCCCGCCTGCAAGCTCGAACCAGCGCTCATGACGTATTGCTAGTCCAAGGCATTACGCCTTAGACCACGCGGCTACGGCGTGGGACTCTATAAAATTAGTTTGAAAAATTAACCGTAGGCTATACGTTACAGAAATAGAATACAAAGATTTTATTCTATAAACAATTCATTATCTACATATATCTCCAAACAAAAACATCTTCAGACAGGTTTTCTGTACTCAAACATGTCATTAAATTAAAATTAACCTAACCCCAGCTATTACTGAAATAGAACAAAAAGAGTCTATTTTCTATATAATTTTGTATTTATATGTAAGTCACAAAATGTGCAATCAATATTTTTCCTTGTCGTAAATTATACAGAGCGAGTAAAACCTATGTTGCCGGCATTGTTACCGGGCCACCAGGTTACTTTTTGACGAGCAGCTCGTTGGGTTTATCCGGCTAGTTGTTTCCTCCAAGTGCGATGCATAGACAATGCGTTGTTTTCCTTGTTAATTGTTTGCCAACAACAGAATTCTACTGGCACTTTGCACTGCCAGTCTCCGTTTGTCAGAATTATCTGAATTGCATTGAAAAATTCATAGATAACAACGCATTTACCTCCTTGAAACGTATCCACTAAGGAAGAAATGGTGCGAGTTCTATTTAACCTTCGAACAACGTTTCTTCTCATCGAGACTGTTTCTCGTCAGTTATTTAATCATTTGACACACTGTTTAAAACGTTGTGCAGCGTCTGGAAAAACTCTGCTCGTTTGAAAATGAATAACCTTTACAATCCAGGACATCATACTACTAGTACTAATAAATAACTTTTTACACATTTCCAGGACTGCTTTATGAAGATAAATTCAAATCCTTTCCTAGATTTCAACGAAATTGTTACAAAGATGTGTGTAATCTTGTGGTCTCTTACTGGAACAGTAGATAACGCTGGTCCATTGAAGTCAATATTAAATACATTACGCTTCATTCTGATGTTGAAAATCAGGTTCAGTCGTAAGTGCTCCTCTACACGGTACATAATCAGGAAGTCTTGCAATGTTGTGTTGACTTTTATTAATAACCGTGAGACAGCTGCTCGCTTCCAGAACATTCTTATCTACATCCTTGGTTATTTTTTGCCGCGGCTCCATCAGCGACGTGTTCGATGCTTCAGTGCTACGATATAAATAGCGAGCGTCAAACTGCACTTGGATGGACGTATACTTGCTTTGTATCAAGAGAAATAAACATTGTTAATTTTTAATTTTTTTTATATTCTTCCATTCCTTGATTCCTTTCGTAATTTCTCCCCCCTTTCTTTCCCATCTTTCCTCTCTTAATTTTCTTTGTTTTCCGATCCTTTTCTCTTTTGTCTTCTCCTTTTCTTTCCTTGATCTATCTATCTATCTATCTATCTATCTATCTATCTATCTATCTATCTATCTATCTATCTATCTATCTATCTATCTATCTATCTATCTATCTATCTATCTATCTATCTATCTATCTATCTATCTATCTATCTATCTACCTACCTCTATCTATCTATCTATCTATCTATCTATCTATCTATCTATCTATCTATCTATCTATCTATCTATCTATCTATCTATCTATCTATCTATCTATCTATCTATCTATCTATCTATCTATCTATCCTCGGTCCGTCCGTCCGTCGGTCCTTCTATGTCTGTCTCTGTCCGTCTGTCTGTATACCTATGTTCAAGGGTGTCTTTCTCTGTCTGTCTTTGTTTTTTCATGTGTTTTTTCCACACATTTTTGTCCACGTTCTTTCTCTTTCTCTGCTTTTATTATCTATCGTATTTGTTTTTTTTCTAATAAGTTTCTTATTTTCGGTCACTTTTTATACACCTATACTTTTTTCTCCTCTTTCTTTTTCTCTTCCTGCTTTTCTTCTTTTTTATGTATAGTTTTAATTTTAGTAAACGAAATAATAAAAACGTGCGGAGTTTAGAAAATTCACTCTAAATTTAATATTTTCATAGAGGATAGGGACCAATGGCGGGCTTATGTGAGGGCGGCAATGAACCTCCGGGTTCCTTAAAAGCCAGTAAGTAAGTAAGTAAGTATTAATATTTTTTTGGACAATCACTAATTTGTAGCTAGCCGAGACAGTTGAATCGGCTTTTTGAAAGGACACTAGTTTGAAAATCGAGCGGACACACCGAAGCTTTCTCTTCTTTATTAACAAGAACTATTGTAAGATAGTACGACCAACTCTAGACTATAAAATCATAGGTTATTAACGTAATCTTAAAATCATATCCATTAGTTCAAGACGTATTATCTTTCATCTAGATTTTCTGTACATATTTTCAGTACCTCTAATAACGAAACATTAATGCTTGCAGATTGTTTGCGTATATACGATCTTTCTTTTCTATTGGATTTTTTTTTTCCATATTAAGTACTTGCACGTCAATTCATTCTAACTTATATGCACATGAAATACGAAATGTTTTATTCGATGTTTATATAACGGCAGCTTGTTTTAAGAACTGCGGCAAAATGTTACAAATTTGGCTAGTTATGTGAAACAGACAAGAGTATTTTCTCTTCTCTGAACTATATTCCTTCTCAATAGACATTATGTTCCCGAAGCGTTTCTTAATTCTCGAGAAGAGAGCAATGTTGCAAAGGAGGGTATGAACACGCACCTGCTGGTCCTTTCAGCTCAGCTTTGTGAATTTGTGACAAGGTGGTCGTGGACAAGTGTATGTGCGGGAAGTCTCACATTGCTTGGGCACTTTGTCAAGAGTTCACAAACTGTGGCACACGCTAAGGGGGTAAAGGGGCGCGTGTGGGTCGGGTGGGGCTGCTGACACATGAACCGGCGCGCGAAAATTAGTTCCACGTGAATAGTAGGAACGGAGCGGAGTGGGGTTGGCAACCTGGTGGGGGCGACCCCTCCCTGGCTGCCAGCTCCCGGTAAGGCCAAAGGAAAGGCGATCCGTCGTGTGCCGACAGTCGAATACTGACTCGTGCAACAGCAGGAGCCGCTGTACATCCGTCTGCCAGGTGAGTCTCGGATTTGAGTCCCGCTGTAAAAATTTCCAACACTATAGTGTCTTTAAAATGACAGAAATTAAAATTTGCATGTGAGATACCGGGGACATAGAATGCATGGTAGAACATAAAAGCGTTTGCAAATATAGAATTGTAAAAGGCCACTATGGAAACCAAGGTGTGTTTCCAAAGTTACCAAAATGTAGCTAATAGGTTATAAAAGCAATATAGCAAGTATGACAGACAGGAGAAGGCAAGAAAACGCAGTTAACATTAGAGATGCTTGGGAGACCAAGACCATGACCACAATTTCTTAAAGTGACAGGAACTGTGTAAAGATAAGACTATTTTGACAGTCGAGAGATATTTGCTTTAAAATGTCATTGTAAGGACAAGAGCTTCAATGAGTGACCCTTGATGGGAAGTGAGTATAGCATGCTTGCATGACGTAGGTATGAAGGTATTACAAATTTTGTATTCAGAAAGACAGTTGGAATCTGCGTACTAATACAGTACAAAGAAGAAACCTATAGACATACTAGACAGAAAGACGTTTTGAGTTGTTGAAGACGTTTAGCACGCATGGGATACAAAACTAATGTTTGTTCAGATTACGAAATGTTTTGGATATGAATATTCAATATGAAGCCAAACATTCTGTGTATAAATGTGTTGTGAAGTCTATTTACAAATCACTCCTAAATGTGTAAACAATAATTAAGAAGGTTAAAGTAGGTTATTAAAATTGAACCTGTTTCATCAGCATGCATACAAGAACGTAATAGCGTAACTTCAAGGAATTACAGTGCATTAACATTGGGAACAGTTTTCAGCAAATACATCTTATAATCGATCTACACCTGACAAAATTTAAGTAACAATTGCTTATGAAATAACACTTAGTAAAGTTTTGCGAGGAGGAATAAAGTAATATATATATTTTTTTAATTGCTCTTTCGAGTTATCGTGAGTTAAGGATTCAAACAAAAACGAGCATAATTTTTTAATAACTTAACATTTATTTATTTTTGTTGTGATTTAAAATTTGGTCGTATGGTAATATCCTTTTCCTCGACTTTATAGGACCTGAAGTACGTGTATGTGTTTCTTTTTTTTCTCGGCTTCACACATGAGTCTCAGGGAGATGACTCTATGACGTAAGGACTAGTTGCCAACTCATAAATTATATCCCCTTCTGTCTAATACCTGGAAATCCGTCAGAATCCGTCAAAATAAAAAATAATAAGACCCACTCTATATGTCTACATACAAAAAAAAAGCAAATTTTAACACAACTTATTTACTAATCTTGATTAAAATAATTCGTCAATCTCTGACTTGATTATGAGGAAATCTGAAACAGGGGATTCCTTAACATGCTATGGAACGGGCAGGGATATTCAAAGAAAAAGTAAAATTTCCCAAAAATTAAACAATTATAAATTACAGCAGCTAAAAAGCCAAAAGACGATGTAAATAGTAATTTCCGCCAGAAAATCTGTCACCCGTCAAAATCATTCTTTTCCCGTCTGTCAGTTTTGACGGAACTTCCGTCCAGTTGGCAACACTAAGGACAGACAGCACGATGGCGAGTCTCAACCGAAGGCAACAGAACCCATCACATTAATAACGGACATGCGTATAATTATGCTCTAAGCGGAATTTGAGCCCACTGTCGTAGCTTTTATACATTGTTTTGGCCAGACCTTACCCGCTAGACTACAATATCTACCGTGTTCCGCTGACAGTTGATGACCTTTGAAGGCTATATTGTTTCCGAGAGCTGACCGTTCTTTTTACGGCAAAGATGCTTTTCGCGATTGTCACTTTTCAGTGATACATCCTGTATGCATGCGTTTACATGAATTATATAGATTATTTGCAGGTTTAAGGTGGGACAAATCCACGTGCTTTTAGGCTACACGAGGAAGCATTGTGCTGTGTCTAGAGTTGAAATTAATATGATTGAGATATTAGGCCTAATGAAAGATTTTACCTAGAGAACTTCTTTTCAGGGATAGAAAATGTTATGTTTTATTTAACGACGCTCGCAACTGCAGAGGTTATATCAACGTCGCCTGATGTGCCGGAATTTTGTCCCGCAGGAGTTCTTTTAATGCCAGTAAATCTACTGACATGAGCCTGTCGGATTTAAACACACAAATGCCGTCGACCTCGGCCGGGATCGAACCGGCAACCTCGAGCATAGAAGACCAGCACTATAACAACTATGCTACCTAGGGCGACTCTTATCAAAAATCTATGATACTGGCCTTCAGCTTTATTTACCTTCCAAAACAAGTTATAGGCTACTAGGTATTTTATCGGCCTTAAAGATCCAATGATTTCGGCCGAGTTTGAAACCGCGATCCGATGACAAGCAATGTAACCACTAGACTACCGAGAGTGACATCTATGACATGACATCTAATAGGAAACAGTTCCCATAATTTTATCGTTTGTGAAATTCTGCTTCTTTAGTATGATATTCAGTCTTTTGAGAATTAAACGAATAATAAAGACTTAGCACGAGCAGTCCAGGTGTGAACTTGTTTGGTATGAAGCGCTTACTGTGTTCCCAAGGAGATAATTATATTCATCCTCCATACTAATTAATAAGTGATAGAAGATAGAAAGAGGTTTATACTACGAAATAATGTTAACCGAGCCGCCAGAGCGGCGAGGTTTCATAGTGGAGATCAGAGTTCAAATTCCTGCTAGACCAAGTGTAATTTGTGATTTATAAAGACTGTGTTGTGACAAGGTTCCTTGGAGTACTATAATGTCGTGATTATATCATACCACCATAATTCATCTTCCTCAATCCGGTGCAGTAAACATGTGCAAATTACTCCATCGGACGTTCTTTCACAGAAGACCTGTTCCATACGGTGAACTTTCTATAGCGCAAACAACCACGGGAAATCGTATAGTTGACGCTGACTCGTGAGCAATTTCATATTGCATCTTACAATATAAATGTTATACAGGGTGATTAAAAAGTAAGGGCACTTTTAAATAACTTTGTTAAAATAAGTTTCAAAAAATAAAAATGCATTTTTCATATACGAAAGAATGGAACTTTTAACGTCGCGTTACTTGCTTTCATTTATTTAATTTCAGTTTTTTTGCAACATTTATTTGACAATATAATAGTGCAAAACTATTCAAGATATTTTGTGAGGATTGTTAAAGAATTTTCCAGCGCCCCGAGCAGATTTAGAACTTGATTGAGATGTAGAATTTCATTCTAAACGCTATGAAGACTGAAGAGAGGTTCTTAATGTTTAAAAACAAACATTGTGGGCATATTTTCAATCTTATTTTAATTAATTTTGTATAAATACACACCGTTTCTGTAGCGGTTTATATATTTTTTCCAGATCTTGTTTAAAAAAAAATAGGGATATAAAAATGTCTTTAGTTTTAAATAACCCACACATACGCAAGTGTGAAAACATTCAGGCAGATTTAATAATTTACTCCTCAAGTCTCTAGATTGAACTCAACCGCGATGCGTATAGGGACGAGATGATTGCGTTATTGTAAGGGTTTCTGCACACTAATCTGTCACAACGTTTAAAAGAACTGTTGTTAGTCTTCAGGTAAAAAAAAAAAAAAAAAAAAAATAGGTAAGAACGATAGGCTCCTGCTAGTCGTTGGGACTACATGTTCTTTAAGTAGCTCCGTTTCCTCTACCATCCTTCCATAATCACACTTTAATAGTGTTACATGATATTTACAGTCCACAAAGACCCTTACTGTAGTCCCGAATCTTAAGGTTTTGCGAGATTTGGCACATTGTATTGGTCACATGGCAGGAATCTCCTGACGTAGTGTCAGTATAACACTGACAAACATCTGTGTTCTGGTCATGAAGCCACGACTGTTGCATCCATACAACGTTAAAACTTTGCTCCTTTACATTACATACATCGGCTAAATAATATAACATATTAAATTAACCTCATGACGAGAAAAGACTGATGTTGACATTGACTACACAACTGCCCTCACAGCTGCGGAGAAGGGGTGTTTCCATGCGTTGGCAAATGCTACTGTATTTTACTGCGATGTTGCAATTTTTTCTAGGAACAAAGCCGATTTCCCTCAAGATCTAAGTAAAAAGAAATAACGCAAAATGGCAAAGAAAAATTCTGTTTCTTTTATCTTAAGAATTCACTCTATAAATTGGTCATTGAACACCTTCCACCCTATATATAGTACACAAAGGGGGCGCGTGATAGCGCCACAGTTAGAATGTTGCACTATATGTCGGAAAGACGCGGGTTCAGTTCCCGATGGTGTCATGAATTTTCTACATTGATCTAATCCATCCGGTCGCACTATGGCCTTGGAGTTCACTCAGCCTCTAAGAGAAATGAATAACAGTGATTTTTCTTGGAGTAAGGACGTAGGACTGACATCCCTATTGCTATTAATCCCAATTGTCTATAAAGGTGAAGACTCCTGCTATCCTGCGAGCGTCCATGGCTGTAATAGGGATAAGTTTACATAACATTGCCTCATGCATAGTAATATTATAGCCAATTGTGTTTATAGTTTGTGCCATGTTTAAAAAGAAGGCCTTCAACTATAGATATTAATAATAGTAGAGCGTGTGCTTAAGATAACGAAATCATAATGTCGGATTTCTTTTTCGAGAAATGCAAGAAGAAAATGATTGACTGTGACTTATTATGTATTTAAGTAATACGAAGTTGCCACTTCTTATAAATATGACCTTAGTCTTGTATGCATTTTGCAAAGGATAAGTTAAGACAAAAGGAAGTGGCAACTCTGTGTGAGCAAGATCAGTGCACATGTTTGCCATTCTCCAGGTGTCAAGCAAACACTGATGATAAGACAGAGTTGTTCATTGTAAGCGAGGATTTTTCGAACATGACATATACTATGTGCATAATACAGCAGGTTCGACTTAATTGTGGACTCTACTATATATACATCGACTAGTCTTGCTCTGTGCATGACATATTACACAATCACTGTCAGTACACATCAACCGTAGCTCATCGTAAGATGTCGTAGTTCATTTCTATAGGTCCTGCCCTCGGGTAAGGAAATGAACGAACAATATGGATTTTGATGTGACACTTGGACACTACTGACAAGTGAATTGGATTCCCTAGCAATTGACATGTCATAATCGAGGCCACCCATGGCTTCTTTTTCGTTATCCCGGACCACTTATTGCGTCTTACTATGTTTGGAATGTCTTGCATTTGTCACTGTCAGAGGTACCAATATTCTGCTTTCATTGTCGCAGAGGTATTCAGTGAGATAATAGCTAACTGCAGTAATCTGTATTGAGGTTTGAACTTACAAATCTTGACACAACTCCTTTATGTTGGAGACATTGCGAAGCACATAATCTGTATGTATGTATGTATGTATGTATGTATGTATGTATGTATGTATGTATGTATGTATGTATGTATGTATGTATGTATGTATGTATGTATGTATGTATGTATGTATGTATGTATCCACACTGCAAATGGGTAAATACCCGGTGGCAGCGGTAACTAATTACACTGAATAATGATAATTAATAATAAACATAATTAATAACTACTAAGATTTATTTCAAATCATCCGTCCTCAAGTGAGGTTGACCACTGGGATACGGAATTAACAAACATAAAAGATAAAGGGAAATGAAACGAGCAAAATAATGATTCGATTTGTACATTAAAACAAAAATTTATGTGTTAATATAGATGATAGTGTAGAATTTGAAGAGATGGCCCTTAGAATTTCCATTACAATCTTCTGAACCTCATAAAAGGGAATTTGAAAGGATTTAAGGATATTACATGTAAATTTTGATAAACGACCACTCGCTCCAAATAGTAAACCTGTAACATCCCAGTTGTAAAGCGAAATGCCATATTTTTCACTGAGGTATGGAAGACAAGGTACATATTTAGCTCGCTTGTCATCATTTATCTGCAGTGCTTGATTTGTGTCTCGTTCAAAGCAAATCGTAGGGTCTAAGACCATCGCTTTCTGGGTTCTTCTATTGATGGCAATTATATCGACTCTTCTATGAGAATCATCTTCAGGCAAATAATAATAATAATAATAATAATAATAATAATAATAATAATAATAATAATAATAATAATAATCATCATCATCATCATAAATAAGCTTAATACAAAAAGGAAACAAAATTTATTCATTGTTTAGTTAGTTTTGCCGTCAGTTATACAACATTTTGTTTTCATTGCCAAATTAAAAAATAAGCTAATTAGGATGTTTTTAATTGAGTAAGTACTGTTGCTACTTTGTACCATGTTAGTATAACTTTACATTTCTTGTTAACCGTGATGGTTTTAAATGAGAATTATTAATCAGTGGCATACCAGAAAATTTGGCTGTATCAGTGATATATTGGGGCTATTTGATTCATTAACAAGCAGATACATCCAGCCCTTCTTACTTATATAATGTAGACTTAATATCAGCTTCAGAATAAAACAAAAAGAGTTACAAAAAATTAAATAATTAAAGTCATTCCGAAACTTTGGATCCCTTTCTAGTGTCCTCCTTTTTAGCGCCACGTGCGGGAAAGTTTTTGAGCTACATAAATAACTTTTTAAATTACGGATAATAATCATTTTTCTAATGAGTTTAGACAAATTTTGAGTTATTTATACATCCTGTCCTATATAAACATAACGCTTAAAGAAATAATTTGTTGTCAGTAAACTCAATATTGGCCACGGTTATATAGCAATATTATTTCAATTTAGTTCGGTTGTGTTTTTCATGCGAATTATCAAAATAAAGAAATTTGTCGTAGTTTTATTCTAAGTATATTTCATTTGTTTGTTACCAAAGTCGGCTTTGAAACAAAAGAACCCGTTGTTGTGTTTGAAAATGTTACTTGCATTTATTACTTAGTCACTGCTTGGCACGATTATAGCTACTCCATACTAGATCGAGTGAGCCGGCGACCTCGGATCTATTCAGGACCTCACGGTGACGTCATCTTTTGCTCCGAATTGGCCGCTACTTGAACTTTGGTCCTTCATCTGAATTAATTTTATTCTTTTCTTGTAGGTCCAATGTTTACTGTGGCATGACTCGCACAGTGATTCGCTGTCCTGTAGAAAGCAGGTATCACAAGACACTCGTGTGATCGGACCGACATACGTACAAGTGCAGTAGACTTGTGTCACGTTAGATTTCCTTTGCTGCCCATATGATGCGTATTTCGACAACTCATTGCCAGGCATCGGCGCTGACTGCAGACATTCCTGTGGTTACTTGCTTCATGCTTGACGTATGAATCTCACGGACGAGCAGTTGCGAAGGCAAACATTTTTAATTAGAGAGAAGATATTTGTGTGAGCAGAACTTGGACTGAGTGGAGAACTCTTCTCTCTTGTTCCCTACGCCATTGAATTTGTTATCTAAGTAGATTATTTATTAATCAAAACAAATGTTTCTAATGTTAAATGTCAGTACGCTATACGATTAGTATTGGGATGTGGGAATATTTCCGCGGAAGAAATTTATTCCCAGATTTTTCAAAGACATGTTTTCAGATAAGTCAATTTGATATAAAAGCAATCAACATTGCAAGATATGTTCCGTCTAATAACTTATCAATAACAAGTAAGGTTTACAACCCACTATATATTTAATGTAGATTATGTTTAATGAACATAGTGGGTTGTAAACCTCACTTGTTATTGATAAGTTATTAGACGGAATATATCCCGCAATTTTGATTACTTTATATATTATTCCCAGATAATTTTGGGAATAATTATAGGCTGCGTTTTTTTTTTTACTGTTCTTAATTTTTTTTACTCTGGCAAATTTTACAAGTTACTTCTCAAGGGAGACATAGATTGTAGCCGAGCGAGCATTGACAATAATCACATGATTATTCCACCTGATTATTAATCAGGAGACTGTTGAACTGTTGACTCTTCTCGCTTGTTAAAGGTGGTTCACAATAAACCGGGAACGGAAACGACAACGAAAATGAGAACGGAAATAATGTTAAATACATTTATTTTAACAATATTTCCGTTCTCATTCTCATTGTCGTTCCCGTTCCCGGTTTATTGTGAACCAGCCTTAAGCAGTAAATGAGTCAATTATCTGGAAGAAACGGATTTACGTATTGACACATTTGAAAACATACTGTATTTATTTATCAAGTTTTATATTTATTTAAAAATCCCTTTGCTCATATGCTACTAAAATAGCTGCTCTGTTTGGCTCAACATAATTTGCGAGCAATATTTTTTCAAAACTTAGATTTGTGAAATCTGAAGAAAGATCCCGTTTAACAGACGAAAACTTACTTGCTCTGTTACTACTAGCCTTTTGTGAAATATTAGATGTTTGTGACACTAAAAATTCGGGTAAAATGAAATAATATTGTTTCCAGCGTACTTAGGCTATTTTATGTAAATTATTAATAGTCTAGCAATACCAGAAGAATGTTACTACTACATACCATTGAAAGGTAAATGTTCCTTTTTTTCTCTCTGATGCTTCCTACGTTTAGCGGATTGCATTTAATGACGTCACAACTCTTGTCATTATGGTAACTATTTTGCCGACCTCTGATGTTGAGGGGTCTTTTAGACAGACGTCTATATTATTTTTATGTATTACTCTGTGTATTTTAACTCCAATTCGAAAAGCAATTATATTTAATCAGGGTGCGAATTCTGCAATCAAATCCACATAAACCAGTGCGAAGACAGTTTTTTTCCTTCTTCTGTAAAATTAACATTTTTGACTTGTGCCGCTTTTCCCGAGCACTACAGAATTAAGATTTTTGATGAGGGGGGATAGAATCCTAGATAGAGAACACCATACATAAAATTATTATTATCCTCATTCGATACACCTCAAGGCTTGGTCGCACTGAGTTGCTTGTCTTGCAGCTTGATCATAATAATAATAATATCCATGAGCAGGCTTAAGATAAGATATGTAATTCCTAAGTTATTGATTGTTGTCAGCTTGCCGGTGATGATACTACATCAATATTATTTTATTTGCTTAATTTATACTGTACTTTGTAAAGTATACTCGTATTAAAACAATTATATTTTGTGAGGGGGGGATAGAAGTTATTCCTGGTAGGGATGTTAATATGAATTTATGAGAGGGGGAAAATCCCCCCATCTTGCATTTAATGATTTATGTGTTTTACATATGAAAAAAGTTGTTGACACAATTTTGTCCACCGCTGTGGAGTAACGGTTAGCACGTCTGACTGTGAAACGAGCGGGCCCGGGTTCAAATCCTGGTTGAGACAAGTTACCTGGTTTGGGTTTTCTGGAGTTCGTCAACCAATCGAAGCAGAATTGCTGGATAACTTTCGGCGTTGGACCTCGGACTCATTTTGCTATAATTAATTCACACATCATCATCATTATCATCATCATCCATACCATAGCCCGGGTTAAGTTCACGGTGCAGCGTGCTGTTGCTGTCCTTGTACAAGAGCGCTGCCGTTCGGCTACCCAACCATTCACAGAATAGGAGTGGTGAGCACAATAAGCCTCAGGCTGCAACGTAAGCCTTCGGGTCCCTCCTCCGTACAAGAGAAAAAAACGGTTATGCCCGACCCTGAAATGGGTGGAACAAGCCCTGATTGGGGCAAGTTACCTAATTGAGGTTTTTTTCAGAGTTTTCCCCTCAACATATTAAGAGCAAATGCTAGGTAACATTCGGCGTTGGACCCTAGACTCATTTAGCTGGCAATTATCACCTTCGTTTCACTCAGATGCTAGATAACCATTGTAATTGTTACACCGTCGTAAAATAAACCAATAAAAACACAATTTTTTTAGTGTGATTTTAGTAATACCATTTAATTTTAACAATATTTACCATTTTGGTGACTGGGAATTTTTTCGGGGAACATTCCCGAAAATACTCCCGATGACAAAGTTCTCATCAATTTATCCGTCACTTATTATTCTTTCTCAATTTGCGTGTCACCTTGATGTGGACGACGATAGGGAAGCTGTGATGTAGTTAATTGTTGTATTACAGATGTGAGCTAAATATAAGAGAAGCCGTAACCAAATTAGTAATGATTGGCAAGGGAAATACTAAACTCATGAGGAGTGCGACACGTAATCGCACCTTAATGTTAAGCAAGACTATCAACAGACTGTTAGTAAATAACAAGTACAGGCCATACACTATTTATATTGACCTACTCACTGCAGAATACTCCTGTATCCTTGTACATCGATACTCAAATCCTCATTTGGTACTGTTTAATGATTTGTACTTGGATGATGGAACATAGCCGCACCCAAACAACATCAAACTATATGGTGATATCATTGTTTTGTTAAGAGGGAATGAAAGACAAAACATTTGGGACCTTTATTTCAGGCTGCAGATTCATTCTTTTGCCTGTGGCACAGTAAAGAATAAATTGGGTTGGAAGTGCTCTGTAACAAATTTTAGTTGCATTCTGAACATTTCTGGGAATAGGGGAGAGCAGAAAAGTGGACACGAGTTAATTTGAACAGTAGCCTAGTGAACCCTCTCCGTTCATTGCGCATCTGCGGGTACAGAGTCTTTTTCATTTATTTCACGACGCTGAATGAACTGCGCAGTTCTCTAACGTCGATGGAATTGATGACAACGAGGAGGTATTTTGGCGAAGCGAGTCCTACGATTCTCCATGGAATTACCTTAGATTCACCTTAGAGTTAGCGAAAACTATGGAATAAATCCAACTTGATAATCAGTCCGAACGGGATTCGAACCCACACTTGAGCGCAGTTCTAGAGCATGAGTCCCTCTTGCTGGCTCTAGACTACTGGGTAGTTTTTCAGTCTCTTATTGCTAGATATATATTTTGATGTGTGTTGTCATGGTAACAGAAACTATCCCTGTCATCGCAGAATCATGTTCAATATGGCTCAAGGTCAGTGAAACAACATGAACACATCTGCACCAAAAAGATATGATTTCAATGTTGAATGTTGTTTTTCAACTTGCTTGTAAAGTTTTCCTCTTAGATATAATTTTACTCTTTTGTGACTTAAAATGAAAAAGTTATTTCAAAGTTGGGAAGTTTCCCAATTTCTTGCTCGTAGATATTTTTCCATGCGTGATGTCATGGGAACAGAAGCTATCGCTGCCACCGCAGAAGTTCGTGCAGCTTCGTAAGAATTCTTTGCATGGATGACCGACTTGTGCAAGTGAATTTATGTTTTATCTGAGTAAATAGAGCGACATTTCTGGGGCGTAAAAGTGAAAAACTTGACATCGTTTGTAAGTGTTTTTAAATGTTAAAGGCTTTGATTAAACTTAGTCAGAAACGTAGGTTATTTGGATCATTAAATTCGTATGATTCGACATATTTTATGTTGCTATCTTTTATTATTTTCGGAATTGTTAGATCGTAGTAGATTGAAGTGTATTTATGAAAAAAAGAGGGAAAAATGATATTTAGACTTTCAAATAGGTACTGTGCCTTTTGATCATTAGCCCTTACCGCAAACTGAGGTGGATATAGCTCATAACGGTTTTATATTCATATAATTTATAATATAGGCTAAGCATATATTTAAAAACTGCGCACTGGGACAGATATGGTACACTGTCAAGAATAACTGGATCTGACCAGATGAACCTAACCATGATAAACAATTCAAAATTCGTCCTTTACTGAACAAATTGCGTGAAAGATTGCTGCTTATTCCGAAAGAGGAATTTCTGACTGTCGATGAGCAGATAATCCCTACTAGTGTTGAAACAATACAACCCTAAAAAACCACATAAGTAAGGGTTCAAAGCTTTTGTTCTGCACGTACCCCGACTGTACAGGGAAATCATATGTCGCATGCCAAAAGTGCAATGCAGAATTGTGCCTCAACAAGGACAGAAATTGCTTCGCCAAGTTCCATGAGGGCTAGAGTGAAAGAGGAGGGGGAAATATTTACTACGTTTTCTTGGAGTATTCAATTCGATCTGAATAAGATCCGTACTGAATACGATCCCTGTTTTCATCCAATTTTCGATACGTATTGAAAACGATCCGAGTACGGAAGCTGAAGTTATGTTGGTTAACATGTCATCGACAAGTTGGTCACTCTGTAGGCATTAGCTATAAACAATGTTGCGTTTTCCAAATGTGGCGCATGAAAACTTAATATTCTGGCTGTTAATGAATAATGGTAATATTGACTTTTAGGAAAACACAGAATATTATGTTTTACAACACTCTTTTTTAACACACATATTTCCCTCGCTGTCGGTAAAACAGCTGACACATCAAACAAATGACTATCGATAACGCGCTTAGTGTATTGAGATCGAATTGACTACGATACCCGTTTTCATGGAAGTCAATTCGAACTGAATACGATCCGATCCCACTTTTTAGGTGTATCGACCTGAATACTCCATGAAAACTAGTAATTGTACTTGTGAGAGTTCGTGCGATTTTTCATGATTAGGTCTAACCTGTAAAACAAGTTATATTTAGATTTTCATAAACCCATGTTTGAAAGTTTTTAATTTATGTTTGCTTCCTAATTTATGTATTTCTCTCCTGTCACAGATGTCCTAAACAAATAACCATGATTGCATGCAGTACCGTATATGACACAAACCCTAAAATTATTAGTAAAATCAGTAATATGTTTATCAGAATTTTTAACTATTTTTACTAAGTTAAGGAGTTTTTTTTAGAAAATAAAAAAAATCATGTAGCAAGGGGTTAAGAACAATAAGAGATACGTATATTTGTAGCTGTTTTCGTCTATCCATAGGTATGTACGCACTGTAGTTCACATTTACACTCTAGGTAGATTACCGTACAAATATAGGAGCCAACATTTTTTCCCATTTTCATGCCTGAACAGATTTTCTACTGCCCTGAAGTGAGAAAAAAATTTTTTGGGCAAGCTGACGATGGTGCGGCACTTTGAAAGTGTGTTCACATATTTTTCGTTATAAATTCTAATTATTGTGCTGCCGCTCATTCACAACATAGTGGGACCACATTATTCTACTGGTATCGGCCTCATCTCATTATCACTAATTCCATCGACGCTAAACAACCTACTAGTTGATACAGCCTCGATATATATCCAACATAAAAATCTAGCATAAGGGCTACAGTATTGAAAACGGACTAACATCGATGCCTTAGGCGGTATCGAACCCATGACCGTGGTTTCCATGCATCACTGAAGCTCCGCGCCTTGACCGTTACGTACATCGCACCCGTTTCTTCCTTTCCTCATACCTCTATTCTACAAAAGTGGCGTTCATTTTTTCCACGGGGTAACATCGACATTATCTCGATTCTTTTCAAGGAACTAGAAGCTGAATGACTCACGTTTGCATTAGTGTAGAAAAAGCCGCTTGACGGTTAGGAAATTCCTTCTAATTGTACTACAAATTCATGTTTTCATAATTTATGATCCGCATCTAGAAGATCGTCGTTCAGACTATCCGTAAATACTGTCTTTCTAAGGAAAAACTGTAGTTAAACAATCCATGTTTGGTATCATAAACGCTATTTTGATAACTTTTTTTTTTTGTCGTATCATATCCAATTTCTTAAAGTGTGAAATTCTTGGAACAGTAGAATATTCATAATGGTGATGCAATTCGTGATATAAAAGATTTGTTACATACATCGACCATTAAAGCTGTTCGTTACGCCCCGCAATACTTGTAGGCCTATGTGTTAAAAATTATATGCAGCACACATACCCCGTTTAGTTTATTTGTTTACCTTCTATGCGACATTCTTTTTCTCGTCTGCACCTAAGAGAAGTTACCGCTCCTCTCAGCAGCCTATTTCGAGTAAACACAATGACGTTTGCATCATTCCACAGCGTATGAGCCGACTGCTAGGAATTTCCGACAAAACTGTAGCCTGTTGAGTCACTCTGCTTTGATCCATATTAGGCTATATATAATGAAAACTTTCTCTGAACTGATTTTGATTAAATTTGATCGAGTGTGGTATCCAAGGATTCGACATTCTTTCTAAAAGAAAATCTAGAGCATTGTGGTGGTAAAAGGAACGTTGGGTAGGTCTTCTCCAAGCACTTTGATATCAAGTATGAATTAAGACTAAAATTGTTCAGTACTTTCCTATTGTATTGATCATAGATGCAGAAACATTCGACGTTTCAGCCGAGCTATGTATCGGCTTCGTCACCAGAGAAAAGACGTATCTCTTGGCCCCGTTACCAGAATTGGAGAATAGTTCATTGGAGAGGTAGGTTCTCTTTCCTTACAATCCCTGGCTGTGAGGCAGATACGTGCTGGCTGGCTTGTTCCAGTCAGACATGGTCTGGTTGGCATTCGTGAATCTGATGCTGAAAGGCGGACCACCCTGCCTCAGCTCTGACGGAGCCAGATCCCATCTCTAGACGAGTACCGGTAAACATCAGAGCTTGGAACACTAAACCCTTTTAAATCATATAGGCTATCAGCATCAGAGACTCGTACTACTGCAAGACTTTATCTCAACCTATTTTTAACAATTTCAGATATTAGGCTTAGATGAAATAAAGAAAAGGTGGAAAGTGTTGCTGGAATGGTAGAGGGGAAATGGGAATACTCCAAGAAAAATCTTCTACGACAGCCTTGTCCTTCACAAATTCAGTCGTGACTTGGCCTGGGATTGAACCCAGATCGCCTGGATGGGAGATTAGCTCGCAACTCTGGACCACAGACGCGGCCGGAGCTTCAAAACGTATCATTCTGCTTTTGTAATACGGTACAAAAAAAAAAACTCTTATTACGTTTGTATGTCTCGTCAAGCTGTAACTTTGCTCACACATCTTTCTAGTGGCAGATTCTCGATAAGATCATTATTCTGTTAGACTCACTGTGGATGAAGCGGTTATAGAACAAGCTGTTATTTTATTCCATCATTGCTTTAATATGTCAGCTCCTTACTGGTGCTGACTGTGTCTGACCCGTAGTGCGACAGTCCATGAAGAGGCCAAGGCCGACAGCTGCCTCACGTTTACATGCCTCAAAAGAGGTAAACGATCATACAAACAGTGCTGGTAACTTGTGATCAGCACGATGATCGCCCCAGACTTTATAGTTGATTATTGTAGCCGGATTTCGCCACTTCTTGCAGCTCCTCAAATGCATCACGATGCTGGGTGGGCACCGGTGCCATACACTGGCCGAAATTTCGTGGGGAAATTCCTTCCCTATACGGACCAGAACCAGCGCTCATTCCGTAACATGAGACCAGGCATGATGCCTGCTGTGCGGGAAGATGCTGACTATGTAATTAACATAAATATGAGTATGAAGATGAACTTAGTCGGCTGCCGTGGACATAGTAGTGCGTGAAAGCCACAGTTGTGTATTTTAATCCAGCAAATGACATAGATCTTCACGTGAGATTTTAGGCTTTCACAGTGATTGTGTTCAGAAGTAGACTTTCAGGTATTTCACTGTGTGCTGGAACAGATCTTCAGCGTTACGTAACTGCATACAGGTTCCCTCAGCAGGGTAGGTAAGTACTTAGTTGCCCTCATGGTAGAACTTGTATAGGTCTAACAGCTCCGAAAAGTTGAAGATGTTAGATTCCAGGACACGGTGGTATATGGTACTCAAAATTCTATACTGAGGATCACATGAGAGTAATTCCTAAAAGACTAATTTGGCCATCTCTTCAGTGTTGCCAACTAATACTAGATATCACCCAAAGAGGATAAAATCACACAATGCCATGTACTATAATAATAATAATAATAATAATAATAATAATAATAATAATAATAATAATAATAATGTAGTATTAACAATAACGATGTCTTGCTTATTTACCAAATCTCATCTTTATGTTAGGGAGGTTTTTCTAAAAGATTCAATAATTTGTGAAAGAGTATATTTTTCTTCTGGACCTTTCGCACATTATGTTAGTAGTTAGTAGATTAGTGTATGATCTAATATTAAAATGTATTTTGTCTGACAACATGAAATTCATTGCTTTGATTAAACAGTTTACGATTCACGAGACCTAACCTAAAAATGTATTTTGTTTGATCACGTGAAATGATTAGTACGAATTCCGAAAACGAATGCCACTTTGAAATGTACGCTTTGGAATATTTACTCCATTATTGTAATAAAAGTCTAAACACGAAAGAAATTAATCAAAATGTGAAATGGTATTTCTATCGATTACCCAAGGGCATATATCACACGAAATATATTATATTTATTTACACTTAGCCTACCTGACTCTAATCTTGAAATTGTAACCACAACACAAAGCAACACATACAATAACTACTAGGTATTAATATTAATACTGATATTAATTAATATTAGTATGGTCAAATTTCACTAGCTTCCAGTAATGGACTCAGAAATCTAGAACAATTTGAATTTTCAGAATTTAAACTGCTGTCACTGCAGCTAACATAACAGTTATAAAATCACTACCAGTTGTAGTATTTCTCAGTACCGAAATTCGAAACGAAGTTGGCAAAAGAAAATTCAACCTGCAAACTAGAAAATTACCATAATATGTAGTAATGGGGGGGAAATGGTTAGGTTTCACCCTTACGGTGTTAAGGGAAGAGGATGGTATTTTTTGGTCAAAAATGAGTAAATTTACAAAAAAAATTCTTTAAAATACTCTGTGATATGTGTGGAATGCATAGCATAACATTTTGTGGGTATTTGTGCCCTTATCGGATGTTGAGTCGCCATTTTTAAACTTCCTGCGTTATGGATTTTTAAATCACTCTTCCACTTTTATTGTTGTTTCCGATAAATTAAATTTAAAAAAAAAATTCTTTAAAATACCCCTTGATATGTGTGGAATGCTTTGCATAACATTTTGTGAGTATTTGTGCCCTTATCGGATGTTGAGACGTCATTTTTAAACTTCCTGCGCTATGGATTTTTAAATCACACGCCCGCTTTTATCGGTTTCCAGTAACTTCATTTTTTTTTGGTACATTGCCTGACAAAAATGGATATAATTTCAGAACTATTAAAGATACATGCATGAAATTTAGAACACACATTCTTTAGACTATTAGGAAACTTTTCTCTGTAACAGAATTTTGTTAATTGATTTCATTTAAAAAATACGTCCGTTTGTTTGCAAGAAAGGAAATCAGAAAATTGTTATTAAATTTTAATTATTTATTTTACAAACGTAGGGACCAATATCAAAATTCTGTTACAGACAGTTTGTAGAACATGCTTTTGCAAACACATTGCAAAAAATTGTTTGAATCTATCTTTAAAAACGGTTTAAATATATCAGTTTTAGTACAATCCTGCATTGGGTATATTTTTTTTAAATTTGGGCCCCCAAATAATTTTTTTTTCAAAATATTTTTATTTGGTTAGGTTGCCACAGCTATGAGCTCTCTACATACAAAAAATTAATATTTTACACCAAATAGGAAAAAAGTTAAAAAAAATACCATCCTCTCCCCTTAAGTAAGCTGACCCGGATTATACTAGTACTTCTGGGCATGGATCTTTGTCCGTTGTCAGTTTCAGGTCATGTGCTGTCTTGGAAGTTAAAGTTCCGGCATCGTGTTGACTCCAGCTCATAGGAATCCCGACGTGTGTCAGTCTTGCTTATGGTCGGAAAAAGTCCAAGTATCGGCTAAAGGCAAACTCGTCTTTGGGGATAATAACCCTCAAAAGAAAATATGGAGGAAAGAAGATTTAATAATAATAATAATAATAATAATAATAATTATTATCATCATCATTATCATCATCATCATCATCAATAATAATGTTTTCCGCCTTGTTTTCGCGACAACCTGTTGCTTCCCGTGATGTGTGGTCACGCTCCAGTTACCGAGCAACGGGATCTCATGTGTGGGTGGTTATTAGTATTACATCGGCCTGCTATACTTCCACTCTAGTATGTGTCCTCGAGGTCGTGAGTTCACATCCAATATACAAGACGGAGATGCGCAATCCTAACAAATAGAACGGTCGGAGAACTGAACTGAACACAAGTGCTTTCATTTGCATACCGGTCAAATTCCAGACCTTCAACACAGGCTTCAGAGAAATGTGCAGGGATGGCGGAAATAGTCGAATAGTCCTCGTATTTCCTTAGTCAGTTACACATTTTTCACAATATTTTCGGAATAGAGTCTTTGGTGAAGAGCTGTCATTGAAATAATCCTCGTTCTCTCTTCTTCTATCTTTCTTCATTTTTTATTTGTCAGAGATATAGAGAGAAAATATTGTGAAGTTGCAGACAGTCGATTCCGAGATTTTCGTCGGCATGCAAGTCTTCAGCATTCCTGACACAGAAAGAGTGGTTCTGGGAATATCGACTATCATTATTGTCTAATCTGTTGAACAGATTTTGTTCATATTGAGTGTTCTGCGAGTTAATACATCCGGAAGCAGTGTACGAAAAATATCATAATTTTCGGTAATAAATTAGTGGACCGAGCACTGTGAAGTAATGGCTATCATTCCCGCCTTGTACTCTGAAGATCAAGGTTCGATCCCAGAAGGCGACTATCCTGAGGTTTTTCATATTTTCCCAACTCCCTCCACGTGAATACTGGTTGAATGGCCACGACTGACTCCTTTACAATCCTGATTAACCCTTCACCATAATTTCTTATGCATTATCCTATAATATACCATTCTACCGTAATAGGTCTGCCATCTATCTGTAGAAGTATCGCACTCGGCAAAGCGTGTTTGACGGTGAACCATGGTCATGTGGAGAAAGCCGAAACAAAATAATAATAATAATAATAATAATAATAATAATAATAATAATAATAATAATACTTTATTTGTAATGAACGACACACAGTCGCGACTTGTTTCGTGTCGAGTAGGCGATTCTCTTATTGATTTTGTACCGTGTAGTGCATATGAAGGAAAGACGACTTTCTTAAAAATTATGTCGTACAGAATTATATAACTTTATTGTGATTATCCGGTTGTCTCTACCGTCTCCAGGTCAGGAGAATCATGAAAAACACGCGAAGCACAGGTAACCAACTGGATTAAAAACTTAGGTCTACAAGAATTCTGGATCGCTCTTTTTTAAATAATTAATATAATGGTCACTAATTTTTTCTAAACCCCTTTTGCGTGCGTGAATATCCACAGAAATAAATAGAATGACAACTCTTCCTCCAGTGCCGTGGTTCGGTTGTTTTGTACTGCTGGTTGTTATTTGCAGAGAAAAGAATGTATAGTAGGCCTGCTTAGAATCGCGTTATAAACTATGATATAATCAATTGCTATAATAATATTTTTAACCCTTAAATTGGCAAAACTTCATTTCTCACACTACTTTATTAAATCTTATCGAACTGTAAAGAAAACAACTATCGCAATGTGCATATTTTATATGTTGTACAATATTATAGTGTTGTGAAATTTTAATTTTCCCACTATTGTTTTCTATTCTATTAAAATTATAGCATATAGCCTATTAACCTGTTGTATCCTATAGGATACTTTGTGAATTTAAGGGTTAAGTAATGTCAATATCGGAATTGATCATAAAACTCGTATAGGAATAGCTGTGGTATATGAACTTATATATTCAGGATTCTACAGCTACTGCCGTCTTCCTGTGCCAATCCTCCAAAGCCTTCTGTCTTGTGCGTCTTCAGTTCTCAACTTCCTCTTGTGCATGACCTCCATTACTTCGTTGTCTCAAGTTCTTTTTGGTCTACCTCTTCCTCTTCTTCCTGGAGGTTTCCACTGGTGAATTTGTTTAGGCCATCTGTCTTCGCCCATTCTCATCAGATGACCGAACCACTTCAAACTCTTATTTTCTATCCTATTTAACACTGTCTCTTCAGCATCCATTCTATGCCTAATTTTTTCATTTTTAATGTGGTCCAAGCGGGAGACTTTAGCACTTCGTCTCAAATAATTCATTTCTACGGCCAAAATTCTTTTTCTATAATATGCAGTAGTGATAATGATAATATTGTTATAGATGATGAAATTGAAATTAAACAAGTTAACCAGGCAAAATACCTAAGTACAATTATACCTAAAGCAGAAGGTATTGGCGAAGAGGAAATAAAAAACCGAATTGAACGAAGTAAAAAAATTATAACATGTTTAAATTCTATATGGTGGGATAAACATCTTTGGAAGGATACCAAAAAATATATTGGCAAAATGTTATTTGAATCTGTATTAAACTACGGAAGTGAAATATGAACTTATACAAAGATACTGATACACCCATGCGCAAACAATTTGCGAATTAAATTAGTAATATATTGTGTCTCTAAAGTCACGGTAGAGTTTTAACTGATTATAAATTGCAATGAAACACGGTAGATATATAAAACAACCACTAAATGAAAGAAGAATTCTCCAAGTTTTGTCCTATCATCTTTGCCATGATCATTAATTACTGATTGATTGTTATTGATTCAGTCAACAAGATGGAAGTAACAAGAAAGAGCGTAGTGCGTTTGATGGCTTGTAAAATTTGAATCAGTTATTCTTTTCCCCACATCGTGTGTTTAAAGAGGATCCACCACACGAACATAGTATTTACCATAGAAATAAGCAGTTCAAAGAAACGTGAAGGTTATCGAACAAAATCCGTTAGACTTTCCAACTGAATCAATAATAGCAATCAATCGGTAGTTGACCATAGCAATCATGATAGGACAAAATCTTGGAAAGTTAGTTCATTCAATGTTATGTTTTATTTAACGACGCTAGCAACTGCCGAGGTTATATCAGCGTCGCCGGTGTGCCGGAATTTTGTCCCGCAGGAGTTCTTTTACATGCCAGTAAATTTACTGACATGAGCCTGGCGCATTTAAGCACTGTGTGCAACCCGCAACCTCGGGCATAGAAGGCTAGCGCTATATCAACTGCGCCAACCAGGCCAACGAAAGTTATTTTGTCATTTAATGGCTGTTTCACATCTGTATCTTATTTCGTTACAGTTATATAACCATTTAAAACCTCACCATGACTTTACGGACACATGGTATTACTTTACAGAACTATGATATAATTTCTTTTATGTGCATCTAGTTAACGAGTTTCTTCTGTATTTGGATGGATTATAAAAAAGTTTCTGTATGTAAACTATAGAGATCAAGTTTATCTTGTTATTCGTGTACATAATATTTCATTTACATAGTCCAAGGAAGTAAACTATGTACATTCAATGTACAGTATGTCATTGACCACATGATAGAAGAACTGACGTGTAAATCTGTAAAGCATAAAATGAAAACGTATGGTCCCGAGTTTTTATAGTCAGAACTCATTTGAACTAGAAGAACAGTTCAGGAACAGTGAATTGATTAAATGGCAATGTTCCCGCAATAGTGCAATGAGGGAAGGGAAGTGGAGTGCAGTAGTACTCGTATGAAACCTTCTCCATACCCGATTTGTCCAACACAATCTTCCTGAAACAGGTCCGTCTGTGAACGGTACGACACTACCATTACTTTTGAATTTTCGCTGCATTGTGAAATTATCTAACATAGAAAGTTGTGTTACGAATATCATAACTCTCAGAAGTTTCGTAAAGCTGTGATATCGAGGGATCATCTGAACTTCAATGAGGAAGTCCCACGGCAAACAACGATCCTGTGAAAGTACTCTCACCACGACTAAATACATTCTCTGCACCCGATTTAATGTGACAATAAGGAAATACTCTTTGGCAAGTGTGTGAAAATTGGTTGTGACATATAGTTCCTTGCTTGTTCTTAATTTTATTTCCTACTTCATTTCTTTCGCCATTACTGTTGGATCTTGGGTTCACGTGTTCAATCCCAACCAAACACGAAAATTTCTTTCAGAGCTATAAAAATCCCAAACATGGCTTCTTCGGAGATATTTATGTGCATTCACGTAGACGAATTCTGTCCCTGAATGAGAGGGTTTCTTCAGGCAGAATTTATCAGGCATGTTTTTCCACCCACTTTAAAATCCAACTCCTTCAGTCGTAGTTGTAGGCATCATTTCAGAAGGTTTTCACCTACCAATCACAAGCATTTATTTAGTTCTTTTCTTTCTTTCTTTCTTTCTTTCTTTCTTTCTTTCTTTCTTTCTTTCTTTCTTTCTTTCTTTCTTTCTTTCTTTCTGCCTTTCCTTCTACTTTCGTCTCTTCTTTTCTTTCTTCTCTGCTTATTTCTTTGTAGGCCTACTTCTAAATTTTGCTTTTTTCTTCCTTTCTTTGTCTCTTTCTACTGTTCTTTTTATTTTATTTTATATCTGCTTTTGTCTCTCTCTCTGTCTCTCTCTCTGTCTGTCTGTCTCTCTCTCTCTCGCTCGCTCTATGATTTCTATTTTTCTTTCGTTCTTTGGATCTATTATTCTTATTCATTTTTGTTTATTTTTCTTTCTATTCTTACTTTTATTTTCTCTTTTCATTCCCTTCTACTTCAGTTTTTTTGTATTACTACGAAGATACTTTGAGAATATCCTTCTATAAACGTTACTTTAAATTACAAAGAGCCATACTTCAAATACCATCACCATTATCAACATCACGGTTTAGACCACTATGACTATTCCATCTACATATCAACAAAAGTTAAGGTCACTTAAAACTTGTCACTCCATCTCCATTTCAATTGTCCAACACTTTGCCTTCCTTTCGATTTATTTTTGTATAGTATTTGTGGTAAACGTGTTAGTTTCATGCCGAATATATGTTCATGACATCTTTGTGCGTAATTTCATTTTATTTCCAGAAGACTAGGTATATTTTATTCTTCCCTATTATCTACATTTCGTTTGTGACCTAGCGGACTGTATCCTCTGATCTCTCGTCTTTGGAGTTTCATTTCAGAAGGTTACTATTCTTTTCTCTGTTGTGATGTTGGAGCCCATGTTTATGATCCGTTGGTATAGTCATTACTCTATACAACTTCAATATAGGCTATAAGGGGTTCGGGAGTAAAACATGGTAAGTGATGATCTAGTGTTTTGAAGTTATAGGTACGTAAACTTTTATACAAGCAATAGTTTGTATAGTTACGGTACCAGGAAAGTAAAATCTGTATACTTCTGCCATCTGTTGAGATGTTGGAAAAGTAACTACTCCATTAGACGCAGAATGTAAGATACCATATTATAAGCTACATATCTAATTTTTTTTACCAAAATGTCAGTTACCATGTTTTACGGTCGAGCCCCTCATATAGTTACTTTTTTTTTTAAATTTTTATGCAATTTTCTTTTATTGTTCTTACTAATTTCTAAAATTTTAGAAGATTTATGTCTGCATCACAAATGTGTTCATATGGAATTTCACAGCTAAGGTTCTCAAACTGATTTACCTGCTCTATTGGTTTGTTGTTAATTATTATTTTTGTTCTTAGAGACATATTTCCCTTGAAACCCTTATTCATTTTATCCGTAAACATTTTCAAATTAAATTATGTTGCTGTGCTATTTAAGTTGAAGATACGTTGTAAATTATCTTCTTTGTTGGCTATGATAATCTGATCGTCAATAAATAGTAGTGTGTGATCGTGTCCAAACGTAATTATTAGTTGTAAATGATTAGGAACATATAGATAAGAATGCCTGCCGTCATGAAATACTTGTATAATGATTATTTAACTAACAATACGCTCCAGTCAGCACCCGTTTGGGGGAACAGTGAGGAGCCATTTAGCCATTCTGCAGTCGTTCACCCCGATTCTGTGAGTACGTGACTGGCACGATGAAGGATTAACAAATTTGAAATCGCATCTTGCAGTGATGTCATAGGTTTGTGTTCTTTTACTTTGGATTCGCGATGTGCGAACGTGATGAAGACCGAGGCACGAGATTGCAACGCGTGCTTTTATTCACAACATTATCTCACCCTTATGACCGCTGATTCGATTGCAACAGTGATTTATTACTTATTGTAATACTAAAATATGGTTCTGGCATGCTTGTCTGTGTACATCGATTTCTTGTAGGCTAATGATATTGAACTGATTTTCACATTCACTATTTACAAGTCACTTCGTTCTGTAATATTACACATTAAATACATTACATTTTCTTACTAAAATGTTAATGGACACTCTTGAGAAGTAAACAGAATTGCGATTTACTCAAAATAAGTTTTAAAGACATATTTTCTTGCATAATTTCATTTCTTACATAAGGCTATGAATGAATGACGATTTTAATTTTACAAGTTTAATTTTGACGTGTAGCTATGCCACAGCTGTTAATTGTGTGACGCAGCATGTATTCTCATTGTATGGGATAACGTGTTGTTTTTGTATGAAATTAAATATAAGATACATTCATGTTAACCACTCAGCTAACTTATTAGCAACATCTCGACAGTAATATAACATTTGTATCATTCATTCATTCATTCATTCATTCAGGTCTTTCACTGCAAACTCAGCATTCTCCAATCTTCCCTATTTTCTGCCTTCCTCTTTGTCTCCGCATATGATCCATATATATATCTTAATGTCGCCTATCATTTGATATCTTGTTCTGCCCCGAACTCTTCTCTCGTTCATAATTCCTTCCAGTGCATCCTTCAGTAGGCAGTTTATTCTCAGCCAGTGACCCAACTAATTCCTTTTCCTCTTTCTGATCAGTTTCAGCATTATTCTTTCTTCATCGACTCTTTCCAACACAGCTTCATTTCTTATTCTGTCTGTCCATTTCACACGCTCCATTCTTCTCCATATCAACATTTCGAATTCTTCTAGTCGTTTATCTTCATTTCGTTGTAGTGTCCATGTTTCTGTTCCCGACAATACCACACTCCACACAAAGCACTCTCTTCCTTAGTTCTTTTTTCAACGGTTCGTAGAAAATGCTCCTTTTTCTATTAAAGCTTCCTTGGCGTCTGTAACAATCTAATTTAATGTACTGACCGTCAATGTAGTTGTATAGTAATCTGTAATGT